>NW_027182455.1:13020688-13322757 GCF_040938575.1 Ambystoma mexicanum | reverse complement strand
AATATAACATGAGATGTGATATCCAAATCCTTCCCCTTCCAAACCTTAGACCCTTCCTTTATCATGAGATGTGATATCCAACTCCTTCCCATTCCAATCCTGAGACCCTTCCGATATCATGAGATGTGATATCTCAATGCTTCTAATACCAAACCTGAGACTCTTCCTATAACATGAGATGGGATATCCAACTCCTTTCCATTCCAATCCTGAGACCCTTCCTATAGCATGAGATGTGATATCTCAATACTTCTAATACCAAACCTGAGATCCTTCCTATAACATGAGATGTGATATCCAAATCCTTATCTTCCAAACCTGAGACCCTCCCTTTAGCATGAGATGTGATATCCAACTCCTTCCCATTCCAATCCTGAGACTCTTCTGATAGCATAAGATATGATATCTCAATGCTTCTATACCAAACCTGAGATCCTTCTGATAGCATGAGATGTGATATCTCAATACTTCTAATACCAAACCTGAGATCCTACCTCTAACATGAAATGTGATATCCAACTCTTTCCCCTTGCAGACCTGAGAGCCTTCCTATAGCATGAGATGTGATATCCAAGTCCTTCCCATTCCAATCCTGAGACCCTTCCTATAACATGAGATGTGATATCCAACTCCTTCCCATTCCAACCTGAGACCCTTCCTATAGCATGAGATGGGATATCCAACTCCTTCCAAATCCAATCCCGATACCCTTCCGATAGCATGAGATCTGATATCCCAATGCTTCTACCAAACCTGAGACCCATACTATGGCATGAGATGTGATATCAAACTCCTTCCCATTCTAATCCTGAGACCCTTCCTATAGCTTGAGATGTGATATCCAACTCCTTCCCATTCCAATTCTGAGACCCTTCCTATACCATGAGACTTGATATCTCAATGCTTCTAATACCAAACCTGAGACCCATCCTATAACATGAGATGTGATATCCAAATCCTTCCCCTTCCAAACCTTAGACCCTTCCGATAGCAGAGATGTGATATCTCAATGCTTATACCAAACCTGAGATCCTTCCTATAACATGAGATGTGATATCCAACTCCTTCCCATTCCAATCCTGAGACACTTCCTATAGCATGAGATGTGATATCTCACTGCTTATACCAAACCTGAGACCCTTCCTATAGCATGAGATGTGATATCCAACTCCTTCCCATTCCAATCCTGAGACCCTTCCTATAGCATGAGATGTGATATCTCAATGCTTCTAATATCAAACTTGAGACCCTCCCTATAGCATGAGATGTGATACCCAAGTCCTTCCCATTCCAATCCCGAGACACTTCCTATAGCATGAGATGTGATATCTCAATGCTTCTAATACCAAACCTGAGACTCTTCCTATAACATGAGATGGGATATCCAACTCCTTTCCATTCCAATCCTGAGACCCTTTCGATAGCAGAGATGTGATATCTCAATGTTTATACCAAACCTGAGACCCTTCCTACGGCATGAGATGTCATATTCAACTCCTTCCCATTCCAATCCTGAGACCCTTCCTATAGCATGAGATGTGATATCCAACTCCTTCCCATTCCAATCATGAGACCCTTCCTATAGCATGAGATGTGATGTCTCAATGCTTCTAATACCAAACCTGAGATCCTTCCTATAACATGAGATGTGATATCCAACTCCTTCCATTCCAATCCTGGACCCTTCCTATAGCATGAGATGTGATATCTCAATGCTTATACCAAACCTGAGACCCTTCCTATAGCATGAGATGTGATATCCAACTCCTTCCCATTCCAATCCTGAGACCCTTCCTATAGCCTGAGATGTGATATCTCAATGCCTCTAATACCAAACCTGAGATCCTTCCTCTAACATGAAATGTGATATCCAACTCCTTCACTTTCCAAACCTGAGAGCCTATCTATAGCATGAGATGTGATATCCAAGTCCTTCCCATTCCAATCCTTAGACCCTTCCTACAGCATGCAATATGATATCTCAATGATTCTAATAAAAAACCTGAGACCCGTCCTATAACATGAGATGGGATATCCAACTCCTTCCCATTCCAATTCTGAGACACTTCCGATAGCAGAGATGTGATATCTCAATGTTTATACCAAACCTGAGACCCTTCCTATAACATGAGATGTGATATCCAACTCCTTCCCGTTCCAAACCTGAGACCCTTCCATTAGCATGAGATGTGATATCCAGCTCCTTCCCATTCCAATCCTGAGACACTTCCGATAGCATGATGTGATATCTCAATGCTTCTAATATCAAAACTGAGACCCTCCCTATAGCATGATATGTGATATCTAAGTCCTTCCCATTCCAATCCTGAGACCCTTCCTATAGCATGAGATGTGATATCTCAATGCTTCTACCAAACCTGAGACCCTTCCTTTAGCATGAGATGTGATATCCAACTCCTTCCCATTCCAATCCTGAGACCCTTCCTATAGCATGAGAGGTGATATCTCAATACTTCTAATACCAAACCTGAGATCCTTCCGATAACATGAGATGTGATATCTCAATACTTCTAATACCAAACCTGGGATCCATCCTATAACATGAGATGTGATATCCAAATCCTTCCCCTTCCAAACCTGAGACCCTCTCTTTAGCATGAGATGTGATATCCAACTCCTTCCCATTCCAATCCTGAGACCCTTCTGATAGCATAAGATATGATATCTCAATGCTTCTATACCAAACCTGAGATCCTTCCGATAGCATGAGATGTGATATCTCAATACTTCTAATACCAAACCTGAGATCCTTCCTATAACATGAGATGTGATATCCAAATCCTTATCTTCCAAACCTGAGACCCTCCCTTTAGCATGAGATGTGATATCCAACTCCTTCCCATTCCAATCCTGAGACTCTTCTGATAGCATAAGATATGATATCTCAATGCTTCTTTACCAAACCTGAGATCCTTCTGATAGCATGAGATGTGATATCTCAATACTTCTAATACCAAACCTGAGATCCTACCTCTAACATGAAATGTGATATCCAACTCTTTCCCCTTGCAAACCTGAGAGCCTTCCTATAGCATGAGATGTGATATCCAAGTCCTTCCCATTCCAATCCTGAGACCCTTCCTATAACATGAGATGTGATATCCAACTCCTTCCCATTCCAACCTGAGACCCTTCCTATAGCATGAGATGGGATATCCAACTCCTTCCAAATCCAATCCCGATACCCTTCCGATAGCATGAGATCTGATATCCCAATGCTTCTACCAAACCTGAGACCCATACTATGGCATGAGATGTGATATCAAACTCCTTCCCATTCTAATCCTGAGACCCTTCCTATAGCTTGAGATGTGATATCCAACTCCTTCCCATTCCAATTCTGAGACCCTTCCTATACCATGAGACTTGATATCTCAATGCTTCTAATACCAAACCTGAGACCCGTCCTATAACATGAGATGTGATATCCAAATCCTTCCCCTTCCAAACCTTAGACCCTTCCTTTATCATGAGATGTGATAGCCAACTCCTTCCCATTCCAATCTTGAGACCCTTCCGATATCATGAAATGTGATATCTCAATGCTTCTAATATCAAACTTGAGACCCTCCCTATAACATGAGATGGGAATATCCAACTCCTTCCCATTCCAATCCTGAGGCCCTTCCGATAGCACAGATGTGATATCTCAATGCTTATACCAAACCTGAGATCCTTCCTATAACATGAGATGTGATATCCAAATCCTTATCTTCCAAACCTGAGACCCTCCCTTTAGCATGAGATGTGATATCCAACTCCTTCCCATTCCAATCCTGAGACCCTTCCGATATCATGAGATGTGATATCTCAATGCTTCTAATACCAAACCTGAGACTCTTCCTATAACATGAGATGGGATATCCAACTCCTTTCCATTCCAATCCTGAGACCCTTCCTATAGCATGAGATGTGATATCTCAATACTTCTAATACCAAACCTGAGATCCTTCCTATAACATGAGATGTGATATCCAAATCCTTATCTTCCAAACCTGAGACCCTCCCTTTAGCATGAGATGTGATATCCAACTCCTTCCCATTCCAATCCTGAGACTCTTCTGATAGCATAAGATATGATATCTCAATGCTTCTATACCAAACCTGAGATCCTTCTGATAGCATGAGATGTGATATCTCAATACTTCTAATACCAAACCTGAGATCCTACCTCTAACATGAAATGTGATATCCAACTCTTTCCCCTTGCAGACCTGAGAGCCTTCCTATAGCATGAGATGTGATATCCAAGTCCTTCCCATTCCAATCCTGAGACCCTTCCTATAACATGAGATGTGATATCCAACTCCTTCCCATTCCAACCTGAGACCCTTCCTATAGCATGAGATGGGATATCCAACTCCTTCCAAATCCAATCCCGATACCCTTCCGATAGCATGAGATCTGATATCCCAATGCTTCTACCAAACCTGAGACCCATACTATGGCATGAGATGTGATATCAAACTCCTTCCCATTCTAATCCTGAGACCCTTCCTATAGCTTGAGATGTGATATCCAACTCCTTCCCATTCCAATTCTGAGACCCTTCCTATACCATGAGACTTGATATCTCAATGCTTCTAATACCAAACCTGAGACCCATCCTATAACATGAGATGTGATATCCAAATCCTTCCCCTTCCAAACCTTAGACCCTTCCGATAGCAGAGATGTGATATCTCAATGCTTATACCAAACCTGAGATCCTTCCTATAACATGAGATGTGATATCCAACTCCTTCCCATTCCAATCCTGAGACACTTCCTATAGCATGAGATGTGATATCTCACTGCTTATACCAAACCTGAGACCCTTCCTATAGCATGAGATGTGATATCCAACTCCTTCCCATTCCAATCCTGAGACCCTTCCTATAGCATGAGATGTGATATCTCAATGCTTCTAATATCAAACTTGAGACCCTCCCTATAGCATGAGATGTGATACCCAAGTCCTTCCCATTCCAATCCCGAGACACTTCCTATAGCATGAGATGTGATATCTCAATGCTTCTAATACCAAACCTGAGACTCTTCCTATAACATGAGATGGGATATCCAACTCCTTTCCATTCCAATCCTGAGACCCTTTCGATAGCAGAGATGTGATATCTCAATGTTTATACCAAACCTGAGACCCTTCCTACGGCATGAGATGTCATATTCAACTCCTTCCCATTCCAATCCTGAGACCCTTCCTATAGCATGAGATGTGATATCCAACTCCTTCCCATTCCAATCATGAGACCCTTCCTATAGCATGAGATGTGATGTCTCAATGCTTCTAATACCAAACCTGAGATCCTTCCTATAACATGAGATGTGATATCCAACTCCTTCCATTCCAATCCTGGACCCTTCCTATAGCATGAGATGTGATATCTCAATGCTTATACCAAACCTGAGACCCTTCCTATAGCATGAGATGTGATATCCAACTCCTTCCCATTCCAATCCTGAGACCCTTCCTATAGCCTGAGATGTGATATCTCAATGCCTCTAATACCAAACCTGAGATCCTTCCTCTAACATGAAATGTGATATCCAACTCCTTCACTTTCCAAACCTGAGAGCCTATCTATAGCATGAGATGTGATATCCAAGTCCTTCCCATTCCAATCCTTAGACCCTTCCTACAGCATGCAATATGATATCTCAATGATTCTAATAAAAAACCTGAGACCCGTCCTATAACATGAGATGGGATATCCAACTCCTTCCCATTCCAATTCTGAGACACTTCCGATAGCAGAGATGTGATATCTCAATGTTTATACCAAACCTGAGACCCTTCCTATAACATGAGATGTGATATCCAACTCCTTCCCGTTCCAAACCTGAGACCCTTCCATTAGCATGAGATGTGATATCCAGCTCCTTCCCATTCCAATCCTGAGACACTTCCGATAGCATGATGTGATATCTCAATGCTTCTAATATCAAAACTGAGACCCTCCCTATAGCATGATATGTGATATCTAAGTCCTTCCCATTCCAATCCTGAGACCCTTCCTATAGCATGAGATGTGATATCTCAATGCTTCTACCAAACCTGAGACCCTTCCTTTAGCATGAGATGTGATATCCAACTCCTTCCCATTCCAATCCTGAGACCCTTCCTATAGCATGAGAGGTGATATCTCAATACTTCTAATACCAAACCTGAGATCCTTCCGATAACATGAGATGTGATATCTCAATACTTCTAATACCAAACCTGGGATCCATCCTATAACATGAGATGTGATATCCAAATCCTTCCCCTTCCAAACCTGAGACCCTCTCTTTAGCATGAGATGTGATATCCAACTCCTTCCCATTCCAATCCTGAGACCCTTCTGATAGCATAAGATATGATATCTCAATGCTTCTATACCAAACCTGAGATCCTTCCGATAGCATGAGATGTGATATCTCAATACTTCTAATACCAAACCTGAGATCCTTCCTATAACATGAGATGTGATATCCAAATCCTTATCTTCCAAACCTGAGACCCTCCCTTTAGCATGAGATGTGATATCCAACTCCTTCCCATTCCAATCCTGAGACTCTTCTGATAGCATAAGATATGATATCTCAATGCTTCTTTACCAAACCTGAGATCCTTCTGATAGCATGAGATGTGATATCTCAATACTTCTAATACCAAACCTGAGATCCTACCTCTAACATGAAATGTGATCTCCAACTCTTTCCCCTTGCAAACCTGAGAGCCTTCCTATAGCATGAGATGTGATATCCAAGTCCTTCCCATTCCAATCCTGAGACCCTTCCTATAACATGAGATGTGATATCCAACTCCTTCCCATTCCAACCTGAGACCCTTCCTATAGCATGAGATGGGATATCCAACTCCTTCCAAATCCAATCCCGATACCCTTCCGATAGCATGAGATCTGATATCCCAATGCTTCTACCAAACCTGAGACCCATACTATGGCATGAGATGTGATATCAAACTCCTTCCCATTCTAATCCTGAGACCCTTCCTATAGCTTGAGATGTGATATCCAACTCCTTCCCATTCCAATTCTGAGACCCTTCCTATACCATGAGACTTGATATCTCAATGCTTCTAATACCAAACCTGAGACCCGTCCTATAACATGAGATGTGATATCCAAATCCTTCCCCTTCCAAACCTTAGACCCTTCCTTTATCATGAGATGTGATAGCCAACTCCTTCCCATTCCAATCTTGAGACCCTTCCGATATCATGAAATGTGATATCTCAATGCTTCTAATATCAAACTTGAGACCCTCCCTATAACATGAGATGGGAATATCCAACTCCTTCCCATTCCAATCCTGAGGCCCTTCCGATAGCACAGATGTGATATCTCAATGCTTATACCAAACCTGAGATCCTTCCTATAACATGAGATGTGATATCCAAATCCTTATCTTCCAAACCTGAGACCCTCCCTTTAGCATGAGATGTGATATCCAACTCCTTCCCATTCCAATCCTGAGACTCTTCTGATAGCATAAGATATGATATCTCAATGCTTCTTTACCAAACCTGAGATCCTTCTGATAGCATGAGATGTGATATCTCAATACTTCTAATACCAAACCTGAGATCCTACCTCTAACATGAAATGTGATATCCAACTCTTTCCCCTTGCAAACCTGAGAGCCTTCCTATAGCATGAGATGTGATATCCAAGTCCTTCCCATTCCAATCCTGAGACCCTTCCTATAACATGAGATGTGATATCCAACTCCTTCCCATTCCAACCTGAGACCCTTCCTATAGCATGAGATGGGATATCCAACTCCTTCCAAATCCAATCCCGATACCCTTCCGATAGCATGAGATCTGATATCCCAATGCTTCTACCAAACCTGAGACCCATACTATGGCATGAGATGTGATATCAAACTCCTTCCCATTCTAATCCTGAGACCCTTCCTATAGCTTGAGATGTGATATCCAACTCCTTCCCATTCCAATTCTGAGACCCTTCCTATACCATGAGACTTGATATCTCAATGCTTCTAATACCAAACCTGAGACCCGTCCTATAACATGAGATGTGATATCCAAATCCTTCCCCTTCCAAACCTTAGACCCTTCCTTTATCATGAGATGTGATAGCCAACTCCTTCCCATTCCAATCTTGAGACCCTTCCGATATCATGAAATGTGATATCTCAATGCTTCTAATATCAAACTTGAGACCCTCCCTATAGCATGAGATGTGATACCCAAGTCCTTCCCATTCCAATCCTGAGACACTTCCTATAGCATGAGATGTGATATCCAACTGCTTCCCATTCCAATCCTGAGACCCTTCCTATAGCATGAGATGTGATATCTCTATGCTTCTAATACCAAACCTGAGATCCTTCCTCTAACATGAAATGTGATATCCAACTCCTTCCCTTTCCAAACCTAAGAGCCTATCTATAGCATGAGATGTGATATCCAAGTCCTTCACATTCCAACCCTTAGACCCTTCCTATAGCATGCAATATGATATCTCAATGATTCTAATAACAAACCTGAGACCCGTCCTATAACATGAGATGGGATATTCAACTCCTTCCCATTCCAATCCTGAGACTCTTCCGATAGCAGAGATGTGATATCTCAATGCTTATACCAAACCTGAGACCCTTCCTATAACATGAGATGTGATATCCAAATCCTTCCCGTTCCAAACCTGAGACCCTTCCTTTAGCATGAGATGTGATATCCAGCTCCTTCCCATTCCAATCCTGAGACACTTCCGATAGCATGAGATGTGATATCTCAATGCTTCTAATATCAAAACTGAGACCCTCCCTATAGCATGATATGTGATATCTAAGTCCTTCCCATTCCAATCCTGAGACCCTCCCTATAGCATGAGATGTGATATCCAACTCCTTCCCATTCCAATCCTGAGACCCTTCCTATAGCATGAGATATGATATCTCAATACTTCTAATACCAAACGTGAGATCCTTCCGATAACATGAGATGTGATATCCAAATCCTTCCCCTTCCAAACCTGAGACCCTCCCTTTAGCATGAGATGTGATATCCAACTCCTTCCTATTCCAATCCTGAGACTCTTCTGATAGCATGAGATGTGATATCTCAATGCTTCTAATACCAAACCTGAGATCCTTCCGATAGCATGAGATGTGATATCTCAATGCTTCTAATACCAAACCTGAGATCCTTCCTATAACATGAGATGTGATATCCAAATCCTTCCCCTTCCAAACCTGAGACCCTCCCTTTATCATGAGATGTGATATCCAACTCCTTCCCATTCCATTCCTGAGACCCTTCTGATAGCATGAGATGTGATATCTCAATGCCTCTAATACCAAACCTGAGATCCTACCTCTAACATGAAATGTGATATCCAACTCTTTCCCCTTCCAAACCTGAGAGCCTTCCTATAGCATGAGATGTGATATCCAAGTCCTTCCCATTCCAATACTGAGACCCTTCCTATAGCTTGAGATGTGATATCCAACTCCTTCCCATTCCAATTCTGAGACCCTTCCTATACTATGAGACTTGATATCTCAATGCTTCTAATACCAAACCTGAGACCCGTAATATAACATGAGATGTGATATCCAAATCCTTCCCCTTCCAAACCTTAGACCCTTCCTTTATCATGAGATGTGATATCCAACTCCTTCCCATTCCAATCCTGAGACCCTTCCGATATCATGAGATGTGATATCTCAAAGCTTCTAATATCAAACTTGAGACCCTCCCTATAGCATGAGATGTGATATCCAAGTCCTTCCCATTCCAATCCTGAGACCCTTCCTATAGCATGAGTTGTGATATCTCAATGCTTCTAATACCAAACCTGAGACCCTTCTTATAACATGAGATGGGAATATCCAACTCCTTCCCATTCCAATCCTGAGACCCTTCCGATAGCAGAGATGTGATATCTCAATGCTTATACCAAACCTGAGATCCTTCCTATAACATGAGATGTGATATCCAACTCCTTCCCATTCCAATCCTGAGACACTTCCTATAGCATGAGATGTGATATCTCACTGCTTATACCAAACCTGAGACCCTTCCCATAGCATGAGATGTGATATCCAACTCCTTCCCATTCCAATCCTCAGACCCTTCCTATAGCATGAGATGTGATATCTCAATGCTTCTAATATCAAACTTGAGACCCTACCTATAGCATGAGATGTGATATCCAAGTCCTTCCCATTCCAATCCTGAGACACTTCCTATAGCATGAGATGTGATATCTCAATGCTTCTAATACCAAACCTGAGACTCTTCCTATAACATGAGATGGGATATCCAACTCCTTCCCATTCCAATCCTGAGACCCTTTTGATAGCAGAGATGTGATATCTCAATGTTTATACCAAACCTGAGACCCTTCCTACGGCATGAGATGTCATATTCAACTCCTTCCCATTCCAATCCTGAGACCCTTCCTATAGCATGAGATGTGATATCCAATTCCTTCCCATTCCAATCCTGAGACCCTTCCTATAGCATGAGATGTGATGTCTCAATGCTTCTAATACCAAACCTGAGATCCTTCCTATAACATGAGATGTGATATCCAACTCCTTCCATTCCAATCCTGGACCCTTCCTATAGCATGAGATATGATCTCAATGCTTATTCCAAACCTGAGACCCTTCCTATAGCATGAGATGTGATATCCAACTCCTTCCCATTCCAATCCTGAGACCCTTCCTATAGCCTGAGATGTGATATCTGAATGCCTCTAATACCAAACCTGAGATCCTTCCTCTAACATGAAATATGATATCCAACTCCTTCACTTTCCAAACCTGAGAGCCTATCTATAGCATGAGATGTGATATCCAGGTCCTTCCCATTCCAATCCTTAGACCCTTCCTACAGCATGCAATATGATATCTCAATGATTCTAATAAAAAACCTGAGACCCGTCCTATAACATGAGATGGGATATCCAACTCCTTCCCATTCCAATCCTGAGACACTTCCGATAGCAGAGATGTGATATCTCAATGTTTATACCAAACCTGAGACCCTTCCTATAACATGAGATGTGATATCCAACTCCTTCCCGTTCCAAACCTGAGACCCTTCCTTAAGCATGAGATGTGATATCCAGCTCCTTCCCATTCCAATCCTGAGACACTTCCGATAGCATGAGATGTGATATCTCAATGCTTCTAATATCAAAACTGAGACCCTCCCTATAGCATGATATGTGATATCTAAGTCCTTCCCATTCCAATCCTGAGACCCTTCCTATAGCATGAGATGTGATATCTCAATGCTTCTACCAAACCTGAGACCCTTCCTTTAGCATGAGATGTGATTTCCAACTCCTTCCCATTCCAATCCTGAGACCCTTCCTATAGCATGAGAGGTGATATCTCAATACTTCTAATACCAAACCTGAGATCCTTCCGATAACATGAGATGTGATATCTCAATACTTCTAATACCAAACCTGAGATCCATCCTATAACATGAGATGTGATATCCAAATCCTTCCCCTTCCAAACCTGAGACCCTCCCTTTAGCATGAGATGTGATATCCAAATCCTTCCCATTCCAATCCTGAGACCCTTCTGATAGCATAAGATATGATATCTCAATGCTTCTATACCAAACCTGAGATCCTTCCGATAGCATGAGATGTGATATCTCAATACTTCTAATACCAAACCTGAGATCCTTCCTATAACATGAGATGTGATATCCAAATCCTTATCTTCCAAACCTGAGACCCTCCCTTTAGCATGAGATGTGATATCCAACTCCTTCCCATTCCAATCCTGAGACTCTTCTGATAGCATAAGATATGATATCTCAATGCTTCTATACCAAACCTGAGATCCTTCTGATCGCATGAGATGTGATATCTCAATACTTCTAATACCAAACCTGAGATCCTACCTCTAACATGAAATGTGATATCCAACTCTTTCCCCTTGCAAACCTGAGAGCCTTCCTATAGCATGAGATGTGATATCCAAGTCCTTCCCATTCCAATCCTGAGACCCTTCCTATAACATGACATGTGATATCCAACTCCTTCCCATTCCAACCTGAGACCCTTCCTATAGCATGAGATGGGATATCCAACTCCTTCCAAATCCAATCCCGATACCCTTCCGATAGCATGAGATCTGATATCCCAATGCTTCTACCAAACCTGAGACCCATACTATGGCATGAGATGTGATATCAAACTCCTTCCCATTCTAATCCTGGGACCCTTCCTATAGCTTGAGATGTGATATCCAACTCCTTCCCATTCCAATTCTGAGACCCTTCCTATACCATGAGACTTGATATCTCAATGCTTCTAATACCAAACCTGAGACCCGTCCTATAACATGAGATGTGATATCCAAATCCTTCCCCTTCCAAACCTTAGACCCTTCCGATAGCAGACATGTGATACCTCAATGCTTATACCAAACCTGAGATCCTTCCTATAACATGAGATGTGATATCCAACTCCTTCCCATTCCAATCCTGAGACACTTCCTATAGCATGAGATGTGATATCTCACTGCTTATACCAAACCTGAGACCCTTCCTATAGCATGAGATGTGATATCCAACTCCTTCCCATTCCAATCCTGAGACCCTTCCTATAGCATGAGATGTGATATCTCAATGCTTCTAATATCAAACTTGAGACCCTCCCTATAGCATGAGATGTGATACCCAAGTCCTTCCCATTCCAATCCTGAGACACTTCCTATAGCATGAGATGTGATATCTCAATGCTTCTAATACCAAACCTGAGACTCTTCCTATAACATGAGATGGGATATCCAACTCCTTTCCATTCCAATCCTGAGACCCTATCGATAGCAGAGATGTGATATCTCAATGTTTATACCAAACCTGAGACCCTCCCTACGGCATGAGATGTCATATACAACTCCTTCCCATTCCAATCCTGAGACACTTCCTATAGCATGAGATGTGATATCTCAAGACCCTTCCTATAGCATGAGATGTGATATCCAACTCCTTCCCATTCCAATCCTGAGACCCTTCCTATAGCCTGAGATGTGATATCTGAATGCCTCTAATACCAAACCTGAGATCCTTCCTCTAACATGAAATGTGATATCCAACTCCTTCACTTTCCAAACCTGAGAGCCTATCTATAGCATGAGATGTGATATCCAAGTCCTTCCCATTCCAATCCTTAGACCCTTCCTACAGCATGCAATATAATATCTCAATGATTTTAATAAAAAACCTGAGACCCGTCCTATAACATGAGATGGGATATCCAACTCCTTCCCATTCCAATCCTGAGACACTTCCGATAGCAGAGATGTGATATCTCAATGTTTATACGAAACCTGAGACCCTTCCTATAACATGAGATGTGATATCCAACTCCTTCCCGTTCCAAACCTGAGACCCTTCCTTTAGCATGAGATGTGATATCCAGCTCCTTCCCATTCCAATCCTGAGACACTTCCGATAGCATGAGATGTGATATCTCAATGCTTCTAATATCAAAACTGAGACCCTCCCTATAGCATATGTGATATCTAAGTCCTTCCCATTCCAATCCTGAGACCCTTCCTATAGCATGAGATGTGATATCCAACTCCTTCCCGTTCCAAACCTGAGACCCTTCCTTTAGCATGAGATGTGATATCCAGCTCCTTCCCATTCCAATCCTGAGACACTTCCGATAGCATGAGATGTGATATCTCAATGCTTCTAATATCAAAACTGAGACCCTCCCTATAGCATGATATGTGATATCTAAGTCCTTCCCATTCCAATCCTGAGACCCTTCCTATAGCATGAGATGTGATATCTCAATGCTTCTACCAAACCTGAGACCCTTCCTTTAGCATGAGATGTGATTTCCAACTCCTTCCCATTCCAATCCTGAGACCCTTCCTATAGCATGAGAGGTGATATCTCAATACTTCTAATACCAAACCTGAGATCCTTCCGATAACATGAGATGTGATATCTCAATACTTCTAATACCAAACCTGAGATCCATCCTATAACATGAGATGTGATATCCAAATCCTTCCCCTTCCAAACCTGAGACCCTCCCTTTAGCATGAGATGTGATATCCAAATCCTTCCCATTCCAATCCTGAGACCCTTCTGATAGCATAAGATATGATATCTCAATGCTTCTATACCAAACCTGAGATCCTTCCGATAGCATGAGATGTGATATCTCAATACTTCTAATACCAAACCTGAGATCCTTCCTATAACATGAGATGTGATATCCAAATCCTTATCTTCCAAACCTGAGACCCTCCCTTTAGCATGAGATGTGATATCCAACTCCTTCCCATTCCAATCCTGAGACTCTTCTGATAGCATAAGATATGATATCTCAATGCTTCTATACCAAACCTGAGATCCTTCTGATAGCATGAGATGTGATATCTCAATACTTCTAATACCAAACCTGAGATCCTACCTCTAACATGAAATGTGATATCCAACTCTTTCCCCTTGCAAACCTGAGACCCTCCCTTTAGCATGAGATGTGATATCCAAATCCTTCCCATTCCAATCCTGAGACCCTTCAGTTTGCATAAGATATGATATCTCAATGCTTCTATACCAAACCTGAGATCCTTCCGATAGCATGAGATGTGATATCTCAATACTTCTAATACCAAACCTGAGATCCTTCCTATAACATGAGATGTGATATCCAAATCCTTATCTTCCAAACCTGAGACCCTCCCTTTAGCATGAGATGTGATATCCAAGTCCTTCCCATTCCAATCCTGAGACCCTTCCTATAACATGAGATGTGATATCCAACTCCTTCCCATTCCAACCTGAGACCCTTCCTATAGCATGAGATGGGATATCCAACTCCTTCCAAATCCAATCCCGATACCCTTCCGATAGCATGAGATCTGATATCCCAATGCTTCTACCAAACCTGAGACCCATACTATGGCATGAGATGTGATATCAAACTCCTTCCCATTCTAATCCTGAGACCCTTCATATAGCTTGAGATGTGATATCCAACTCCTTCCCATTCCAATTCTGAGACCCTTCCTATACCATGAGACTTGATATCTCAATGCTTCTAATACCAAACCTGAGACCCGTCCTATAACATGAGATGTGATATCCAAATCCTTCCCCTTCCAAACCTTAGACCCTTCCGATAGCAGACATGTGATATCTCAATGCTTATACCAAACCTGAGATCCTTCCTATAACATGAGATGTGATATCCAACTCCTTCCCATTCCAATCCTGAGACACTTCCTATAGCATGAGATGTGATATCTCACTGCTTATACCAAACCTGAGACCCTTCCTATAGCATGAGATGTGATATCCAACTCCTTCCCATTCCAATCCTGAGACCCTTCCTATAGCATGAGATGTGATATCTCAATGCTTCTAATACCAAACCTGAGACTCTTCCTATAACATGAGATGGGATATCCAACTCCTTTCCATTCCAATCCTGAGACCCTATCGATAGCAGAGATGTGATATCTCAATGTTTATACCAAACCTGAGACCCTCCCTACGGCATGAGATGTCATATACAACTCCTTCCCATTCCAATCCTGAGACACTTCCTATAGCATGAGATGTGATATCTCAATACCCTTCCTATAGCATGAGATGTGATATCCAACTCCTTCCCATTCCAATCCTGAGACCCTTCCTATAGCCTGAGATGTGATATCTGAATGCCTCTAACACCAAACCTGAGATCCTTCCTCTAACATGAAATGTGATATCCAACTCCTTCACTTTCCAAACCTGAGAGCCTATCTATAGCATGAGATGTGATATCCAAGTCCTTCCCATTCCAATCCTTAGACCCTTCCTACAGCATGCAATATAATATCTCAATGATTTTAATAAAAAACCTGAGACCCGTCCTATAACATGAGATGGGATATCCAACTCCTTCCCATTCCAATCCTGAGACACTTCCGATAGCAGAGATGTGATATCTCAATGTTTATACGAAACCTGAGACCCTTCCTATAACATGAGATGTGATATCCAACTCCTTCCCGTTCCAAACCTGAGACCCTTCCTTTAGCATGAGATGTGATATCCAGCTCCTTCCCATTCCAATCCTGAGACACTTCCGATAGCATGAGATGTGATATCTCAACGCTTCTAATATCAAAACTGAGACCCTCCCTATTGCATATGTGATATCTAAGTCCTTCCCATTCCAATCCTGAGACCCTTCCTATAGCATGAGATGTGATATCCAACTCCTTCCCGTTCCAAACCTGAGACCCTTCCTTTAGCATGAGATGTGATATCCAGCTCCTTCCCATTCCAATCCTGAGACACTTCCGATAGCATGAGATGTGATATCTCAATGCTTCTAATATCAAAACTGAGACCCTCCCTATAGCATATGTGATATCTAAGTCCTTCCCATTCCAATCCTGAGACCCTTCCTATAGCATGAGATGTGATATCTCAATGCTTATCCTTGATTCCTGTAGTAAATTGCTTTCCTTTGCAGGCCGACTCCTCTCACGAATGCCTTGTCTGCATGCATTCTCTCCTGGCCATTCTCTCACCGTGACTATTTGCCTACCCCCTTCCTCTCTCAGTGGATGGACTTCTCCATCCTAGCCTCCTACCACTCAACTCCGCCTACTTGGAGAATTCAACATGAACCTGTATGCTTCCTGACCTGGACTTTTACGAGATCTGCAACTCTTCATGTCGCTGGCCCTACACACTGCAGGGAATACTCAGGATTTTCTGATCTCAGACCTCCCCCTCTGTAACCCTCTCAACAATCCTCTCCCGTGGTGATCAAGTTCTCATCTCCAAAGAAGGCTAACTGCCAGCTGTTCCTCCTCAGAGGAGTTCTCCCTTTCTGTCCCTGCTCCCTGCGCGTTGCAAACACTCGCTTCCCTGCTCTCTGGTTTAGACGCTTTTCCTTCTCAGAGGCCTTCTTCCTTTCTGCCCTTTTCGCGTTGCAAGTACTCGCTTCCCAGCTCTCTGGTTTAGACGCGTGTTCCCTGCCTTCTCTCCTCTTCCCGCTGCCTTCAAATCAAAAAATGAGCTCCAAAAGATACACAGTGCTCAGAATGCTCTATAACACCCATTATTCAACATATAGCCGTAACCCGCTAGACGTATTGAAACGTGCTGTAAACTAGCAAAAACAGCTAGAAAATGTACTTTCCTCGCGTTTTTGTAAATGCTAATTCTGATGGCTTCCCATGTATGTACTGTCCGTGCGTTTGTTGTCGAATCCTGAAGTTTTTAACCACTGTTCTCCCATACAAGGGGGGGGTCAACGTCTACTGCTGTTCACAGGCTGAAGGTATACGGTTGAAATCTTCAAGGCATTATCAGCTTTCCTGACTGTTTTGGAACGTGTATTTGCCATCTGTTAATGCAGTCGCCCTGTGTTCATCGTCCCTTCTACTTTACAGGCTGCACTCCCCTGGTGATCACATTCTCCTCTCCAGAGCAGGCTGACTACCAGCTGCTCCTCCTCATAGGCGTTCATCCTTTCTGTCCCTGCTCCCTGCACCGTTTCGCGTTGCATGTACTCGCTTCCCAGCTCTCTGGTTTAGATGCGTGTTCCCTGCCTTCTCTCCTCTTCCTACAGCCTTCCAATGAGCTCCACAAGATACAGTGTTCAGAATGCTTTATAACACCCATTATTCAACATATAGCTGTAACCCGCTAGACGTATTGAAACGTGCTAAAAACGAGCAGAAACAGCTAGAAAATGTACTTTCCTCGCGTTTTGGTAAATGCGAATTCTGGTGGATTCCCATTTTGTACTCTGTTCGTGCGTTTGTTCAGTCGAATCCTGGTCTTTTGAACCACTCTTCTCCCATACAAGGGAGGGTCAAAATGTGTTGTTCACAGGCTGAATTTATACTGCTGAAATGCTCGCTTGCCTGCTCTCTGGTTTAGACGCGTGTACCCTGCATTTACCAAAACGCGAGGGAAGTACATTTTCTAGCTGTTTTTGCTAGTTTTTAGCACGTTTCAATACGTCTAGCTGGTTACAGCTATATGTTGAATAATGGGTGTTATAAAGCATTCTGAACACTGTATCTTGTGGAGCAAATTGGAAGGCTGTAGCAAGAGGAGAGAAGGCAGGGAACACGCATCTCAACCAGAGAGCTGGGAAGCGAGTACATGCAACGCGAAACGGTGCAGGGAGCAGGGACAGAAAGGATGAACACCTATGAGGAGGAGCAGCTGGTAGTTAGCCTGCATAGGAGAGAAGAATGTGATCACTAGGGGAGTGCAGCCTGTAAACTAGAAGGAACGATGAACAAAGGACGACTGCATTAACAGATGGCAAATACACGTTCCAAAACAGTCAGGAAAGCTGATAATGCCTTGAAGATTTCAGCCGTATACATTCAGCCTGTGAACAGCAGTAGATGTTGACCCCCCCTCCCTAGTATGGGAGAACAGTGGTTAAAAACTTCAGGATTCGACACAAACGCACGGACACAGTACATACAACATGGGAACCCACCAGAATTCGCATTTACAAAAACGCGAGGGAAGTACATTTTCTAGCTATTTTTGCTAGTTTTTAGCACGTTTCAATACGTCTAGCGGGTTACAGCTATATGTTGAATAATGGGGTTATAAAGCATTCTGAACACTATCTTGTGGAGCTCATTGGAAGGCTGTAGGAAGAGGAGAGAAGGCAGGGAACACACATCTAAACCAGAGAGCTGGGAAGCGAGTACATGCAACGCGAAACGGTGCAGGGAGCAGGGACAGAAAGGTGGAACGCCTCTGAGGAGGAGCAGCTGGTAGTTAGCCTGCTCTGGAGAGGAGAATGTGATCACCACGGGAGTGCAGCCTTGAAACAAGAAGGGACGATGAAAACATGCTGACTGGAATAACAGATGGCAAATACACTTTCCAGAACAGTCGGTTTACCCGATAATGCATTGACGATTTCAGCAGTATACATTCAGCCTGTGAACAGTAGATTTTGATCTCCGCCTTGTATGGGTGACGAGTGGTTAAAAACATCAGGATTCGACTGAACAAATGCACGGAGTACAAAATGGGAATCCACCAGAATTCGTATTTACCAAAACGCGAGGAAAGAACATTTTCTAGCTATTTTGCTAGTTTTTAGCACTTTTCAATACGTCTAGCGGGTTACAGCTATATCTTGAATAATGGGTGTTATAAAGCATTCTGAGCACCGTGTATCTTTTGAAGCTCATTTGTTGATTTGAAGGCAGCGGGAAGAGGAGAGAAGGCAGGGAACACACGTCTAAACCAGAGAGCTGGGAAGCGAGTTGTTTTCTGCAACGCGAAACGATGCAGAGAACAGGCACAGAAAGGAAGAAGGAAAAGCGTCTAAACCAGAGAGCAGGGAAGCGAGTGTTTGCAACGCGAAACGGTGCAGAGAGCAGGGACAGAAAGGGAGAACTCCACTGAGGAGGAACAGCTGGTAGTTAGCCTTCTTTGGAGATGAGAACTTGATCACCACGGGAGAGGATTGTTGAGAGGGTTACATAGGGGGATGTCTGAGATCAGAAAATCCTGAGTATTCCCTGCAGTGTGTAGGGCCAGAGACATGAAGAGTTGCAGATCTCGTAAAAGTCCAGGTCAGGAAGCATACAGGTTCATTTTGAATTCTCCAAGTAGACGGAGTTGAGTGGTAGGAGGCTAGGATGGAGAAGTCCATCCACTGAGAGAGGAAGGGGGTAGGCAAATAGCCACGGTGAGAGAATGGCCAGGAAAGAGAGAATGCATGCAGACAAGGCATTCGTGAGGAGTCGGCCTGCAAAGGAAAGCAATTTACTACAGGAATCAAGGATACTCCCCCTCATGAACGTTTGGATCTGGGCATGGAGAGGAACTTGTCATCAGGGAGGAAAGTGTCAGAGCTCGAGACAGCGCTGGCCGTCATCCATGTCTCGGTTAGACCAAGGACATCAAGGTCGGGTTCTTCCAGGAAATGGCAGATGTCAGATGAGTGTTAACTGAGTGAGAGTTGAGAGTGGGGAGGGGTACAAATCAGTAATCCTTGCGGAGGTGTAGAAGGAGCCTGACCTAGGGCACATGAGGAAGGAGAGAGGAAAGGAAGCAGAAGAAGGGAGAGAAGACACAGCAGGAGTGCATTATCAATCCGGGAGCTAGGAGTGGTGAGGTTAGACGGGGAGGTCTGAGTCTCAGGATTTGAATGGGAAGTTCGATATCACATGTCATGCTATAGGAAGAGTCTCAGGATTGGAATGGGAAGGAGTTGGATATGATATCTCTTGTTATAGGGAGGCTCTCAGGTTTGGTATTGGAAGAAATGAGATTTCAAATCTCAGGCTGTGGGAATGGTCTAGGCTAGGGTATGGTATTGGAAGGGGTGAAAAATCACATTTCATGCTACAGGAAGGGTCACAAGTTTGGAATGGGAAGGAGTTGGATTTCACATATACTACGGGAAGGGCCTCAGGTTTGGTATTAGAAGCATAGAGATATCACATCTCATGTTATAGGAAGGGTCTCGATTGGAATGGGAAGGAGTTGGATATCACATCTCATGTTATAGGGAGGGTCTCAGTTTTGATATTAGAAACATTGAGATATCACATATGCTATTGGAAGGGTCTCAGTATTGGAATGGGAAGGAGTTGGATATCACATCTCATGTTAGAGGGAGGGTCTCAGTTTTGATATTAGAAGCATTGAGATATCACATATGCTATTGGAAGGGTCTCAGTATTGGAATTGGAAGGAGTTGGATATCACATATGCTAAAGGAAAGGTCTCAGGTTTGGAATGGGAAGGAGTTGGATATCACGTCTCATGTTATAGGAAGGGTCTCAGGTTTGGAATGGGAAGGAGTTGAATATCACATCTCATGCTAAAGGAAGGGTCATCAGGTTCGGTATAAGCATTGAGATATCACATCTCTGCTATCGGAAGGGTCTCAGGATAGGAATGGGAAGGACTTAGAATTCACATCTCATACTATAGGGAGGGTCTCAGTTTTGATATTAGAAGCATTGAGCTATCACATCTCATGCTATCGGAAGGGTCTCAGGATTGGAATGGGATGGAGTTGGATATCACATCTCAAGCTATCTCAGGATTGGAATGGGAAGGAGTTTGATATTTCATCTCAAGCTATAGGAAGGGTCTCAGGTTTGGAAAGGGAAGGATTTGGATTTCACATCTCATGTTATAGGATGGTTCTCATGTTTGGTTTTAGAAGCATTGAGATATCACATCTCATGCTATAGGAAGGGTCTAAGGTTTGGAAGGGGACGGATTTGGGTATCACATCTCATGTTATAGGACCGGTCTCAGGTTTGGTATTTGAAGCATTGAGATATCAAGTCTCATGGTATAGGACGGGTCTCAGAATTGGAATGAGAAGGAGTTGGATATCACATCTCAAGCTATAGGAAGGGTCTCATGATTGGAATGGGAAGGAGTTGGATATCACATCTCATGTTATAGGAAGGGTCTCAGGTTTGGAATGGGAAGGACTTGGACATCACATCTCATTCTGTAGGAAGGCTCTCAGGGTTGGAAGGGGAAGGAGTTGGATATCACATTTCATGTTAGAGGTAGGATCTCAGGTTTGGTTTTAGAGGCATTGAGATATCACATCTCATGCCATCAGAAGGGTCTCAGGATTGGAATGGGAAGGAGTTGGATATCAAATCTCATGCTAAAGGGATGGTCTAAGGTTTGGAAGGGGAGGGATTTGGACATCATATCTCATGTTATTGGAAGGATCTCAGGTTTGGGATTAGAAGCATTGAGATATCACATCTCATGCTATCGGAAGGGTCTTAGGTTTGGTATAAGCATTGAGATATCACATCTCTGCTATCGGAAGGGTCTCAGGATTGGAATGGGAAGGATTTGGATATCACAATTCATGTTATAGGAAGGGTCTCAGGTTTGGTATTAGAAGCATTGAGATATCACATCTCATGCTATAGGAAGGGTCTCAGGATTGGAATGGGAAGGACTTGGATATCACATCTCATGTTATAGGAAGGGTCTCAGGTTTGGTATTAGAAGCATTTAGAGATCACATCTCATGCTATAGGAAGGGTCTCAGGAATGGAATGGGAAGGACTTGGATATCACATCTCATGATAAAGGAAGGGTCTAAGGTTTGGAAGGGGAAGGATTTGGATATCACATCTCATGTTATTGGACCGGTCTCAGGTTTGGTATTAGAAGCATTGAGATATCAAGTCTCATGGTATAGGACGGGAGTTTGATATCACATCTCATGCCATGGTATGGGTCTCAGGTTTTGTAGAAGCATTTGGATATCACATCTCATGCTATCGGAAGGGTATCAGGATTGGATTTGGAAGGAGTTGGATATCCCATCTCTTGCTATAGGAAGGGTCTCAGGTTGGAATAGAAGGAGTTGGATATCACATCTCATGTTATAGGAAGGGTCTCAGGATTGGAATGGGAAGGACTTGGATATCACATCTCATGCTGTAGGAAGGGTCTCAGGTTTGGAAAAGGAAGGAGTTGGATATCACATTTCATGTTAGAGGTAGGATCTCAGGTTTGGTATTAGAGGCATTGAGATATCACATCTCATGCTATCAGAAGGGTATCAGGATTGGAATGGGAAGGAGTTGGATATCACATCTCATGCTAAAGGGAGGGTCTCAGGTTTGGAATGGGAAGGATTTGGATATCACATCTCATGTTATAGGAAGGACCTTAGGTTTGGTATTAGAAGCATTGAGATATCACATCTCATGCTATAGGAAGGGTCTCGGGATTGGAATGGGAAGGAGTTGGATATCACATCTCATGTTATAGGAAGGATCTCAGGTTTGGTATTAGAAGCATGGAGATATCACATCTCATGCTATAGGAAGGGTCTCGGGATTGGAATGGGAAGGAGTTGGATATCACATCTCATGTTATAGGAAGGATCTCAGGTTTGGTATTAGAAGCATTGAAATATCACATCTCTGCTATCGGAAGGGTCTCAGGATTAGAATGGGAGGAGCTGGATATCACATCTCATGCTAAAGGAAGGGTCTCAGGTTTGGAAGGGGAAGGAGTTGGATATCACATCTCATGCTAAAGGGAGGGTCTCAGGTTTGGAATGGGAAAGATTTGGATATCACATCTCATGTTATAGGAAGGACCTTAGGTTTGGTATTAGAAGCATTGAGATATCACATCTCATGCTATAGGAAGGGTCTCGGGATTGGAATGGGAAGGAGTTGGATATCACATCTCATGTTATTGGAAGGATCTCAGGTTTGGTATTAGAAGCATTGAGATATCACATCTCATGCTATCGGAAGGGTCTTAGGTTTGGTATAAGCATTGAGATATCACATCTCTGCTATCGGAAGGGTCTCAGGATTGGAATGGGAAGGATTTGGATATCATAATTCATGTTATAGGAAGGGTCTCAGGTTTGGTATTAGAAGCATTGAGATATCACATCTCATGCTATAGGAAGGGTCTCAGGATTGGAATGGGAAGGATTTGGATATCACATCTCATGTTATAGGAAGGACCTTAGGTTTGGTATTAGAAGCATTGAGATATCACATCTCATGCTATAGGAAGGGTCTCG
Source organism: Ambystoma mexicanum (assembly GCF_040938575.1). Classification (NCBI taxonomy): domain Eukaryota; kingdom Metazoa; phylum Chordata; class Amphibia; order Caudata; family Ambystomatidae; genus Ambystoma; species Ambystoma mexicanum. The sequence continues at coordinate 13,299,169 of NW_027182455.1, read as the reverse complement.
GGATTGGAATGGTAAGGAGTTGGATATCACATCTCATGTTATAGGAAGGATCTCAGGTTTGGTATTAGAAGCATTGAGATATCACATCTCATGCTATAGGAAGGGTCTCGGGATTGGAATGGGAAGGAGTTGGATATCACATCTCATGTAATAGGAAGGATCTCAGGTTTGGTATTAGAAGCATTGAAATATCACATCTCTGCTATCGGAAGGGTCTCAGGATTAGAATGGGAGGAGCTGGATATCACATCTCATGCTAAAGGAAGGGTCTCAGGTTTGGAAGGGGAAGGAGTTGGATATCACATCTCATGCTAAAGGGAGGGTCTCAGGTTTGGAATGGGAAGGATTTGGATATCACATCTCATGTTATAGGAAGGACCTTAGGTTTGGTATTAGAAGCATTGAGATATCACATCTCATGCTATAGGAAGGGTCTCGGGATTGGAATGGGAAGGAGTTGGATATCACATCTCATGTTATTGGAAGGATCTCAGGTTTGGTATTAGAAGCATTGAGATATCACATCTCATGCTATCGGAAGGGTCTTAGGTTTGGTATAAGCATTGAGATATCACATCTCTGCTATCGGAAGGGTCTCAGGATTGGAATGGGAAGGATTTGGATATCATAATTCATGTTATAGGAAGGGTCTCAGGTTTGGTATTAGAAGCATTGAGATATCACATCTCATGCTATAGGAAGGGTCTCAGGATTGGAATGGGAAGGACTTGGATATCACATCTCATGTTATAGGAAGGGTCTCAGGTTTGGTATTAGAAGCATTGAGATATCACATCTCATGCTATAGGAAGGGTCTCAGGAATGGAATGGGAAGGACTTGGATATCACATCTCATGATAAAGGAAGGGTCTAAGGTTTGGAAGGGGAAGGATTTGGATATCACATCTCATGTTATTGGACCGGTCTCAGGTTTGGTATTAGAAGCATTGAGATATCAAGTCTCATGGTATAGGACGGGAGTTTGATATCACATCTCATGCCATGGTATGGGTCTCAGGTTTTGTAGAAGCATTGGTATATCACATCTCATGCTATCGGAAGGGTATCAGGATTGGATTTGGAAGGAGTTGGATATCCCATCTCATGCTATAGGAAGGGTCTCAGGTTGGAATAGAAGGAGTTGGATATCACATCTCATGTTATAGGAAGGGTCTCAGGATTGGAATGGGAAGGACTTGGATATCACATCTCATGCTGTAGGAAGGGTCTCAGGTTTGGAAAAGGAAGGAGTTGGATATCACATTTCATGTTAGAGGTAGGATCTCAGGTTTGGTATTAGAGGCATTGAGATATCAGATCTCATGCTATCAGAAGGGTATCAGGATTGGAATGGGAAGGATTTGGATATCACATCTCATGTTATAGAAAGGACCTTAGGTTTGGTATTAGAAGCATTGAGATATCACATCTCATGCTATAGGAAGGGTCTCGGGATTGGAATGGGAAGGAGTTGGATATCACATCTCATGTTATAGGAAGGATCTCAGGTTTGGTATTAGACGCATTGAGATATCACATCTCATGCTATAGGAAGGGTCTCAGGATTGGAATGGGAGGAGCTATATATCACATCTCATGCTCAAGGAAGGGTCTCAGGTTTGGAAGGGGAAGGATTTGGATATCACATCTCATGTTATAGGACGGGTCTCAGGTTTGGTATTAGAAGCATTGTGATATCACATCTCATGCTATAGGATGTGTCTCAGGATTGGAATGGGAAGGAGTTGGATATCACATCTCATGCTATAGGAAGGGTTTCAGGTTTGGTAGAAGCATTGAGATATCACATCTCATGCTATAGGAAGAGTCTCAGGTTTGGGAAGGGAAGGATTTGGATTTCACATCTCATGTTATAGGATGGTTCTCATGTTTGGTTTTTGAAGCATTGAGATATCACATCTCATGCTATCGGAAGGGTCTCAGGTTTGGAATGGGAAGGAGTTGGATATCAGATCTCCTGTTATAGGAAGGGTCTCAGGTTTGGAATGGGAAGGAGTTGGATATGACATCTCTTGTTATAGGGAGGGGCTCAGAATTTGAATGGTAAGGAGTTGGATATCACATCTCATGCTATAGGAAGGGTCTCAGGTTGGAATGGGAAGGAGTTGGATATCACATCTCATGTTATATACAGGAAGGGTCTCAGGATTGGAATGGGAAGGATTTGGATATCACATCTCTTGCTATAGGAAGGGTCTCAGGTTTTTTATTAGAAACATTGAGATATCACATCTCATTCTATAGGAAGGGTTTTAGGATTGGAATTGGAAGTATTTGGATATCACATCTCATGCTAAAGGAAGGCTCTCAGGTTTGGAAGGGGAAGGATTTGGATATCACATCTCATCCAATAGGAAGGGTCTCAGGTTTGGAATGGGAAGGAATTGGATATCACATCTCATGTTATAGGAAGGGTCTCAGGTTTTTTATTAGAAACATTGAGATATCACATCTCATGTTATAGGACGGTTCCCAGGTTTGGTATTAGAAGCATTGAGATATCACATCTCATGGTATAGGAAGGGTCTCAGGGTTGGAATGGGAAGGAGTTGGATATCACATCTCATCCAATAGGAAGGGTCTCAGGTTTGGAATGGGAAGGAATTGGATATCACATCTCATGTTATAGGAAGGATCTCAGGTTTGGTATTAGAAGCATTGAGATATCACATCTCATGCTATAGGAAGGGTCTCAGGATTGGAATGTGAAGGATTTGGATATCACATCTCATGCTAAAGGAAGGGTCTCAGGTTTGGTAGAAGCATTGAGATATCACATCTCATGCTATAGGAAGGGTCTCAGGATTTGAATGGCAAGGAGTTGGATATCACATCTCATGCCATAGGAAGCGTCTCAGGTTTGGTATAAGCATTGAGATATCACATCTCTGCTATCGGAAGGTTCTCAGGATTGGATTGGGAAGGAGTTGGATATCCCTTCCCATGCTATAGGAAGTGTCTCAGGTTGGAATGGGAAGGAGTTGAATATCACATCTCATGTTATAGGAAGGGTCTCAGGATTGGAATGGGAAGGATTTGGATATCACATCTCTTGCTATAGGAAGGGTCTCAGGATTGGAATGGGAAGGATTTGGATATCACATCTCATGTCATAGGAAGGATCTCAGGTTTGGTATTAGAAGCATTGATATATCACATCTCATGCTATAGGAATGGTCTCAGGATTGGAATGGGTAGGAGTTGGATATTACATTCTTGCTATAGTAAGGGTCTCATGTTTGGAATGGGAAGGAGTTGGATATCACATATGCTATAGGAAGTGTCTCAGGTTTGGAACGGGAAGGAGTTGGATATCACATCTCATGTTATAAGAAGGGTCTCAGGTTTGGTATAAGCATTGAGATATCACATCTCTGCTATCAGGAGTGGCTCAGGATTGGAATGGGAAGGAGTTGGATATCCCATCTCATGTTAAAGGACGGGTCTCTGGTTTGGTATTAGAATCATTGAGATATCACATCGCATGCTGTAGGAAGGGTCTAAGGATTGGAATGGGATGGACTTGGATATCACATCTCATGCTACAGGTAGGCTCTCAGGTTTGGTATAAGCATTGAGATATCACATCTCATGCTATAGGAAGGGTCTCAGGATTGGAATGGGAAGGATTTGGATATCACATCTCATGCTATAGGAAGGGTCTCAGATTTGGTATAAGCATTGAGATATCACATCTCATGCTATAGGAAGGGTCTCAGGATTGGAATGGGAAGGAGTTGTATATGACATCTCAAGCCTTAGGAATGGTCTCAGGTTTGGTATAAGCATTGAGATATCACATCTCTGCTATCGGAAGGGTCTCAGGATTGGAATGGGAAGGAGTTGGATATCCCATCTCATGTTATAGGAAGGGTCTCAGGTTTGGTATTAGAAGCATTGAGATATCACATCTCATGCTATAGGAAGGGTCTCAGGATTGGAATGGGAAGGAGTTGGATATCACATCTCATTATAAAGGAAGGGTCTAAGGTTTGGAAGGGGAAGGATTTGGATATCACATCTCATGTTATAGGACGGGTCTCAGGTTTGGTATTAGAAGCATTGAGATATCAAGTCTCATGGTATAAGAAGGATCTCAGAATTGGAATGGGAAGGAGTTGGATATCACATCTCAAGCTATAGGAAGCGTCTCAGGATTGGAATGGGAAGGAGTTTGATATCACATCTCATGCCATAGTATGGGTCTCAGGTTTGGTAGAAGCATTGGGATATCACATCTCATGCTATAGGAAGGGTCTCAGGATTGGAATGGGAAGAAGTTGGATATCACATCTCAAGCTATAGGAAGGGTCTCAGGTTTGGTATAAGCATTGAGATATCACATCTCATGCTATAGGAAGGGTCTCAGGGTTGGAATGGGAAGGAGTTGTATATGACATCTCATGCCATAGGAAGGGTCTCAGGTTTGGTATAAGCATTGAGATATCACATCACATGCTATAGGAAGGGTCTCAGGATTGGAATGGGAAGGACTTGGATATCACATCACATGCTATAGGAAGGGTCTCAGGATTGGAATGGGAAGGACTTGGATATCACATCTCATGCTATAGGCAGGGTCTCAGGTTTGGAAAGGGAAGGAGATGGATATCACATTTCATGTTAGAGGTAGGATCTCAGGTTTGGTATTAGAGGCAATGAGATATCACATCTCATGCTATCAGAAGGGTCTCAGGATTGGAATGGGAAGGAGTTGGATATCACATTTCATGCTAAAGGGAGGGTCTCAGGTTTGGAAGGGGAAGGATTTGGAAATCACATCTCATATTATAGGAAGGATCTCAGGTTTGGTATTAGAAGCATTGAGATATCACATCTCATGCTATCGGAAGGATCTCAGGTTTGGTATAAGAGGCATTGAGATATCACATCTCATGCTATCATAAGGGTCTCAGGATTGGAATGGGAAGGAGTTGGATATCACATCTCATGTTATAGGAAGGATCTCAGGTTTGGTATTAGAAGCATTGAGACATCACATCTCATGCTATAGGAAGGGTCTCAGGATTGGAATGGGAAGGAGTTGGATATCACATCTCATGCTATAGGAAGGGTCTCAGGTTTGGTATAAGCATTGAGATATCACATCTCTTGCTATAGGAAGGGTCTCAGGATTGGAATGGGAAGGATTTGGATATCACATCTTATGCTATAGGAAGGGTCTCAGGTTTGGTATAAGCACTGAGATATCACATCTCATGCTATAGGAAGGGTCTCAGGATTGGAATGGGAAGAAGTTGGATATCACATCTCATGCTATAGGAAGGGTCTCAGGTTTGGTATAAGCATTGAGATATGACATCTCATGCTATAGGAAGGGTCTCAGGGTTGGAATGGGAAGGAGTTGTATATGACATCTCATGCCATAGGAAGGGTCTCAGGTTTGGTATAAGCATTGAGATATCACATCACATGCTATAGGAAGGGTCTCACGATTGGAATGGGAAGGACTTGGATATCACATCTCATGCTATAGGCAGGGTCTCAGGGTTGGAAAGGGAAGGAGATGGATATCACATTTCATGTTAGAGGTAGGATCTCAGGTTTGGTATTAGAGGCATTGAGATATCACATCTCATGCTATCAGAAGGGTCTCAGGATTGGAATGGGAAGGAGTTGGATATCACATTTCATGCTAAAGGGAGGGTCTCAGGTTTGGAAGGGGAAGGATTTGGAAATCACATCTCATATTATAGGAAGGATCTCAGGTTTGGTATTAGAAGCATTGAGATATCACATCTCATGCTTTCGGAAGGATCTCAGGTTTGGTATAAGAGGCATTGAGATATCACATCTCATGCTATCATAAGGGTCTCAGGATTGGAATGGGAAGGAGTTGGATATCACATCTCATGTTATAGGAAGGATCTCAGGTTTGGTATTAGAAGCATTGAGACATCACATCTCATGCTATAGGAAGGGTCTCAGGATTGGAATGGGAAGGAGTTGGATATCACATCTCATGCTATAGGAAGGGTCTCAGGTTTGGTATAAGCATTGAGATATCACATCTCATGCTATAGGAAGGGTCTCAGGATTGGAAAGGGAAGGATTTGGATATCACATCTTATGCTATAGGAAGGGTCTCAGGTTTGGTATAAGCATGGAGATATCACTTCTCATGCTATAGGAAGGGTCTCAGGATTGGAATGGGAAGGAGTTGGATATCCCATCTCATGCTATAGGAAGGGTCTCAGATTTGGTATAAGCATTGAGATATCACATCTCATGCTATAGGAAGGGTCTCAGGATTGGAATGGGAAGGAGTTGTATATGACATCTCAGGCCATAGGAAGGGTCTCAGATTTGGTATAAGCATTGAGATATCACATCTCATGATATCGGAAGGGTCTCAGGATTGGAATGGGAAGGAGTTGGATATCACATCTCATTATAAAGGAAGGGTCTAAGGTTTGGAAGGGGATGGATTTGGATATCACATCTCATGTTATAGGACGGGTCTCAGGTTTGGTATTAGAAGCATTGAGATATCAAGTGTCATGGTATAAGAAGGGTCTCAGAATTGGAATGGGAAGGAGTTGGATATCACATCTCAAGCTATAGGAAGCGTCTCAGGATTGGAATGGGAAGGAGTTTGATATCACATCTCATGCCATAGTATGGGTCTCAGGTTTGGTAGAAGCATTGGGATATCACATCTCATGCTATCGGAAGGGTATCAGTATTGGATTTGGAAGGAGTTGGATATCCCATCTCATGCTATAGGAAGGGTCTCAGGTTAGAATGGGAAGGAGTTGGATATCACATTTCATGTTATAGGAAGGGTCTCAGGATTGGAATGGGAAGGACTTGGATATCATATCTCATGCTATAGGAAGGCTCTCAGGTTTGGAAGGGGAAGGAGTTGGATATCACATTTCATGTTAGAGGAAGGATCTCAGGTTTGGTATTAGAAGCATTGAGATATCACATCTCATGCTATAGGAAGGGTCTCGGGATTGGAATGGGAAGGAGTTGGATATCACATCTCATGTTATAGGAAGGATCTCAGGTTTGGTATTAGAAGCATTGAAATATCACATCTCTGCTATCGGAAGGGTCTCAGGATTAGAATGGGAGGAGCTGGATATCACATCTCATGCTAAAGGAAGGGTCTCAGGTTTGGAAGGGGAAGGAGTTGGATATCACATCTCATGCTAAAGGGAGGGTCTCAGGTTTGGAATGGGAAGGATTTGGATATCACATCTCATGTTATAGGAAGGACCTTAGGTTTGGTATTAGAAGCATTGAGATATCACATCTCATGCTATAGGAAGGGTCTCGGGATTGGAATGGGAAGGAGTTGGATATCACATCTCATGTTATTGGAAGGATCTCAGGTTTGGTATTAGAAGCATTGAGATATCACATCTCATGCTATCAGAAGGGTCTTAGGTTTGGTATAAGCATTGAGATATCACATCTCTGCTATCGGAAGGGTCTCAGGATTGGAATGGGAAGGATTTGGATATCATAATTCATGTTATAGGAAGGGTCTCAGGTTTGGTATTAGAAGCATTGAGATATCACATCTCATGCTATAGGAAGGGTCTCAGGATTGGAATGGGAAGGACTTGGATATCACATCTCATGTTATAGGAAGGGTCTCAGGTTTGGTATTAGAAGCATTGAGATATCACATCTCATGCTATAGGAAGGGTCTCAGGAATGGAATGGGAAGGACTTGGATATCACATCTCATGATAAAGGAAGGGTCTAAGGTTTGGAAGGGGAAGGATTTGGATATCACATCTCATGTTATTGGACCGGTCTCAGGTTTGGTATTAGAAGCATCGAGATATCAAGTCTCATGGTATAGGACGGGAGTTTGATATCACATCTCATGCCATGGTATGCGTCTCAGGTTTTGTAGAAGCATTGGTATATCACATCTCATGCTATCGGAAGGGTATCAGGATTGGATTTGGAAGGAGTTGGATATCCCATCTCATGCTATAGGAAGGGTCTCAGGTTGGAATAGAAGGAGTTGGATATCACATCTCATGTTATAGGAAGGGTCTCAGGATTGGAATGGGAAGGACTTGGATATCACATCTCATGCTGTAGGAAGGGTCTCAGGTTTGGAAAAGGAAGGAGTTGGATATCACATTTCATGTTAGAGGTAGGATCTCAGGTTTGGTATTAGAGGCATTGAGATATCAGATCTCATGCTATCAGAAGGGTATCAGGATTGGAATGGGAAGGATTTGGATATCACATCTCATGTTATAGAAAGGACCTTAGGTTTGGTATTAGAAGCATTGAGATATCACATCTCATGCTATAGGAAGGGTCTCGGGATTGGAATGGGAAGGAGTTGGATATCACATCTCATGTTATAGGAAGGATCTCAGGTTTGGTATTAGACGCATTGAGATATCACATCTCATGCTATAGGAAGGGTCTCAGGATTGGAATGGGAGGAGCTATATATCACATCTCATGCTCAAGGAAGGGTCTCAGGTTTGGAAGGGGAAGGATTTGGATATCACATCTCATGTTATAGGACGGGTCTCAGGTTTGGTATTAGAAGCATTGTGATATCACATCTCATGCTATAGGATGTGTCTCAGGATTGGAATGGGAAGGAGTTGGATATCACATCTCATGCTATAGGAAGGGTTTCAGGTTTGGTAGAAGCATTGAGATATCACATCTCATGCTATAGGAAGAGTCTCAGGTTTGGGAAGGGAAGGATTTGGATTTCACATCTCATGTTATAGGATGGTTCTCATGTTTGGTTTTTGAAGCATTGAGATATCACATCTCATGCTATCGGAAGGGTCTCAGGTTTGGAATGGGAAGGAGTTGGATATCAGATCTCCTGTTATAGGAAGGGTCTCAGGTTTGGAATGGGAAGGAGTTGGATATGACATCTCTTGTTATAGGGAGGGTCTCAGAATTTGAATGGTAAGGAGTTGGATATCACATCTCATGCTATAGGAAGGGTCTCAGGTTGGAATGGGAAGGAGTTGGATATCACATCTCATGTTATATACAGGAAGGGTCTCAGGATTGGAATGGGAAGGATTTGGATATCACATCTCTTGCTATAGGAAGGGTCTCAGGTTTTTTATTAGAAACATTGAGATATCACATCTCATTCTATAGGAAGGGTTTTAGGATTGGAATTGGAAGTATTTGGATATCACATCTCATGCTAAAGGAAGGGTCTCAGGTTTGGAAGGGGAAGGATTTGGATATCACATCTCATCCAATAGGAAGGGTCTCAGGTTTGGAATGGGAAGGAATTGGATATCACATCTCATGTTATAGGAAGGGTCTCAGGTTTTTTATTAGAAACATTGAGATATCACATCTCATGTTATAGGACGGTTCCCAGGTTTGGTATTAGAAGCATTGAGATATCACATCTCATGGTATAGGAAGGGTCTCAGGGTTGGAATGGGAAGGAGTTGGATATCACATCTCATCCAATAGGAAGGGTCTCAGGTTTGGAATGGGAAGGAATTGGATATCACATCTCATGTTATAGGAAGGATCTCAGGTTTGGTATTATAAGCATTGAGATATCACATCTCATGCTATAGGAAGGGTCTCAGGATTGGAATGTGAAGGATTTGGATATCACATCTCATGCTAAAGGAAGGGTCTCAGGTTTGGTAGAAGCATTGAGATATCACATCTCATGCTATAGGAAGGGTCTCAGGATTTGAATGGCAAGGAGTTGGATATCACATCTCATGCCATAGGAAGCGTCTCAGGTTTGGTATAAGCATTGAGATATCACATCTCTGCTATCGGAAGGTTCTCAGGATTGGATTGGGAAGGAGTTGGATATCCCTTCCCATGCTATAGGAAGTGTCTCAGGTTGGAATGGGAAGGAGTTGAATATCACATCTCATGTTATAGGAAGGGTCTCAGGATTGGAATGGGAAGGATTTGGATATCACATCTCTTGCTATAAGAAGGGTCTCAGGATTGGAATGGGAAGGATTTGGATATCACATCTCATGTCATAGGAAGGATCTCAGGTTTGGTATTAGGAGCATTGATATATCACATCTCATGCTATAGGAATGGTCTCAGGATTGGAATGGGTAGGAGTTGGATATTACATTCTTGCTATAGTAAGGGTCTCATGTTTGGAATGGGAAGGAGTTGGATATCACATATGCTATAGGAAGTGTCTCAGGTTTGGAACGGGAAGGAGTTGGATATCACATCTCATGTTATAAGAAGGGTCTCAGGTTTGGTATAAGCATTGAGATATCACATCTCTGCTATCAGGAGTGGCTCAGGATTGGAATGGGAAGGAGTTGGATATCCCATCTCATGTTAAAGGACGGGTCTCTGGTTTGGTATTAGAATCATTGAGATATCACATCGCATGCTGTAGGAAGGGTCTAAGGATTGGAATGGGATGGACTTGGATATCACATCTCATGCTATAGGTAGGCTCTCAGGTTTGGTATAAGCATTGAGATATCACATCTCATGCTATAGGAAGGGTCTCAGGATTGGAATGGGAAGGATTTGGATATCACATCTCATGCTATAGGAAGGGTCTCAGATTTGGTATAAGCATTGAGATATCACATCTCATGCTATAGGAAGGGTCTCAGGATTGGAATGGGAAGGAGTTGTATATGACATCTCAAGCCTTAGGAAGGGTCTCAGGTTTGGTATAAGCATTGAGATATCACATCTCTGCTATCGGAAGGGTCTCAGGATTGGAATGGGAAGGAGTTGGATATCCCATCTCATGTTATAGGAAGGGTCTCAGGTTTGGTATTAGAAGCATTGAGATATCACATCTCATGCTATAGGAAGGGTCTCAGGATTGGAATGGGAAGGAGTTGGATATCACATCTCATTATAAAGGAAGGGTCTAAGGTTTGGAAGGGGAAGGATTTGGATATCACATCTCATGTTATAAGACGGGTCTCAGGTTTGGTATTAGAAGCATCGAGATATCAAGTCTCATGGTATAAGAAGGATCTCAGAATTGGAATGGGAAGGAGTTGGATATCACATCTCAAGCTATAGGAAGCGTCTCAGGATTGGAATGGGAAGGAGTTTGATATCACATCTCATGCCATAGTATGGGTCTCAGGTTTGGTAGAAGCATTGGGATATCACATCTCATGCTATAGGAAGGGTCTCAGGATTGGAATGGGAAGAAGTTGGATATCACATCTCAAGCTATAGGAAGGGTCTCAGGTTTGGTATAAGCATTGAGATATCACATCTCATGCTATAGGAAGGGTCTCAGGGTTGGAATGGGAAGGAGTTGTATATGACATCTCATGCCATAGGGAGGGTCTCAGGTTTGGTATAAGCATTGAGATATCACATCACATGCTATAGGAAGGGTCTCAGGATTGGAATGGGAAGGACTTGGATATCACATCACATGCTATAGGAAGGGTCTCAGGATTGGAATGGGAAGGACTTGGATATCACATCTCATGCTATAGGCAGGGTCTCAGGTTTGGAAAGGGAAGGAGATGGATATCACATTTCATGTTAGAGGTAGGATCTCAGGTTTGGTATTAGAGGCAATGAGATATCACATCTCATGCTATCAGAAGGGTCTCAGGATTGGAATGGGAAGGAGTTGGATATCACATTTCATGCTAAAGGGAGGGTCTCAGGTTTGGAAGGGGAAGGATTTGGAAATCACATCTCATATTATAGGAAGGATCTCAGGTTTGGTATTAGAAGCATTGAGATATCACATCTCATGCTATCGGAAGGATCTCAGGTTTGGTATAAGAGGCATTGAGATATCACATCTCATGCTATCATAAGGGTCTCAGGATTGGAATGGGAAGGAGTTGGATATCACATCTCATGTTATAGGAAGGATCTCAGGTTTGGTATTAGAAGCATTGAGACATCACATCTCATGCTATAGGAATGGTCTCAGGATTGGAATGGGAAGGAGTTGGATATCACATCTCATGCTATAGGAAGGGTCTCAGGTTTGGTATAAGCATTGAGATATCACATCTCATGCTATAGGAAGGGTCTCAGGATTGGAATGGGAAGGATTTGGATATCACATCTTATGCTATAGGAAGGGTCTCAGGTTTGGTATAAGCACTGAGATATCACATCTCATGCTATAGGAAGGGTCTCAGGATTGGAATGGGAAGAAGTTGGATATCACATCTCATGCTATAGGAAGGGTCTCAGGTTTGGTATAAGCATTGAGATATCACATCTCATGCTATAGGAAGGGTCTCAGGGTTGGAATGGGAAGGAGTTGTATATGACATCTCATGCCATAGGAAGGGTCTCAGGTTTGGTATAAGCATTGAGATATCACATCACATGCTATAGGAAGGGTCTCACGATTGGAATGGGAAGGACTTGGATATCACATCTCATGCTATAGGCAGGGTCTCAGGGTTGGAAAGGGAAGGAGATGGATATCACATTTCATGTTAGAGGTAGGATCTCAGGTTTGGTATTAGAGGCATTGAGATATCACATCTCATGCTATCAGAAGGGTCTCAGGATTGGAATGGGAAGGAGTTGGATATCACATTTCATGCTAAAGGGAGGGTCTCAGGTTTGGAAGGGGAAGGATTTGGAAATCACATCTCATATTATAGGAAGGATCTCAGGTTTGGTATTAGAAGCATTGAGATATCACATCTCATGCTATCGGAAGGATCTCAGGTTTGGTATAAGAGGCATTGAGATATCACATCTCATGCTATCATAAGGGTCTCAGGATTGGAATGGGAAGGAGTTGGATATCACATCTCATGTTATAGGAAGGATCTCAGGTTTGGTATTAGAAGCATTGAGACATCACATCTCATGCTATAGGAAGGGTCTCAGAATTGGAATGGGAAGGAGTTGGATATCACATCTCATGCTATAGGAAGGGTCTCAGGTTTGGTATAAGCATTGAGATATCACATCTCATGCTATAGGAAGGGTCTCAGGATTGGAAAGGGAAGGATTTGGATATCACATCTTATGCTATAGGAAGGGTCTCAGGTTTGGTATAAGCATGGAGATATCACTTCTCATGCTATAGGAAGGGTCTCAGGATTGGAATGGGAAGGAGTTGGATATCCCATCTCATGCTATAGGAAGGGTCTCAGATTTGGTATAAGCATTGAGATATCACATCTCATGCTATAGGAAGGGTCTCAGGATTGGAATGGGAAGGAGTTGTATATGACATCTCAGGCCATAGGAAGGGTCTCAGATTTGGTATAAGCATTGAGATATCACATCTCATGATATCGGAAGGGTCTCAGGATTGGAATGGGAAGGAGTTGGATATCACATCTCATTATAATGGAAGGGTCTAAGGTTTGGAAGGGGATGGATTTGGATATCACATCTCATGTTATAGGACGGGTCTCAGGTTTGGTATTAGAAGCATTGAGATATCAAGTGTCATGGTATAAGAAGGGTCTCAGAATTGGAATGGGAAGGAGTTGGATATCACATCTCAAGCTATAGGAAGCGTCTCAGGATTGGAATGGGAAGGAGTTTGATATCACATCTCATGCCATAGTATGGGTCTCAGGTTTGGTAGAAGCATTGGGATATCACATCTCATGCTATCGGAAGGGTATCAGTATTGGATTTGGAAGGAGTTGGATATCCCATCTCATGCTATAGGAAGGGTCTCAGGTTAGAATGGGAAGGAGTTGGATATCACATTTCATGTTATAGGAAGGGTCTCAGGATTGGAATGGGAAGGACTTGGATATCATATCTCATGCTATAGGAAGGCTCTCAGGTTTGGAAGGGGAAGGAGTTGGATATCACATTTCATGTTAGAGGAAGGATCTCAGGTTTGGTATTAGAGGCCTTGAGATATCACATCTCATGCTATAGGAAGGGTCTCAGGATTGGAATGGGAAGGAGTTGGATATCACATCTCAAGCTATAGGAAGGGTCTCAGGTTTGGTATAAGCATTGAGATATCACATCTCATGCTATAGGAAGGGTCTCAGGATTGGAATGGGAAGAAGTTGGATATCACATCTCATGCTATAGGAAGGGTCTCAGGTTTGGTATAAGCATTGAGATATCACATCTCATGCTATAGGAAGGGTCTCAGGGTTGGAATGGGAAGGAGTTGTATATGACATCTCATGCCATAGGAAGGGTCTCAGGTTTGGTATAAGCATTGAGATATCACATCACATGCTATAGGAAGGGTCTCAGGATTGGAATGGGAAGGACTTGGATATCACATCTCATGCTATAGGCAGGGTCTCAGGTTTGGAAAGGGAAGGAGATGGATATCACATTTCATGTTAGAGGTAGGATCTCAGGTTTGGTATTAGAGGCATTGAGATATCACATCTCATGCTATCAGAAGGGTCTCAGGATTGGAATGGGAAGGAGTTGGATATCAAATCTCATGCTAAAGGGATGGTCTAAGGTTTGGAAGGGGAGGGATTTGGACATCATATCTCATGTTATTGGAAGGATCTCAGGTTTGGTATTAGAAGCATTGAGATATCACATCTCATGCTATCGGAAGGGTCTTAGGTTTGGTATAAGCATTGAGATATCACATCTCTGCTATCGGAAGGGTCTCAGGATTGGAATGGGAAGGATTTGGATATCACAATTCATGTTATAGGGAGGGTCTCAGTTTTCATATTAGAAGCATTGAGATATCACATATGCTATTGGAAGGGTCTCAGTATTGGAATGGGAAGGAGTTGGATATCACATCTCATGTTATAGGGAGGGTCTCAGTTTTGATATTAGAAGCATTGAGATATCACATATGCTATTGGAAGGGTCTCAGTATTGGAATTGGAAGGAGTTGGATATCACATATGCTAAAGGAAAGGTCTCAGGTTTGGAATGGGAAGGAGTTGGATATCACGTCTCATGTTATAGGAAGGGTCTCAGGTTTGGAATGGGAAGGAGTTGAATATCACATCTCATGCTAAAGGAAGGGTCATCAGGTTCGGTATAAGCATTGAGATATCACATCTCTGCTATCGGAAGGGTCTCAGGATAGGAATGGGAAGGACGTAGATTTCACATCTCATACTATAGGGAGGGTCTCAGTTTTGATATTAGAAGCATTGAGCTATCACATCTCATGCTATCGGAAGGGTCTCAGGATTGGAATGGGATGGAGTTGGATATCACATCTCAAGCTATCTCAGGATTGTAATGGGAAGGAGTTTGATATCACATATCAAGCTATAGGAAGGGTCTCAGGTTTGGAAGGGGAAGGATTTGGATCTCACATCTCAAGCTATCTCAGGATTGGAATGGGAAGGAGTTTGATATTTCATCTCAAGCTATAGGAAGGGTCTCAGGTTTGGAAAGGGAAGGATTTGGATTTCACATCTCATGTTATAGGATGGTTCTCATGTTTGGTTTTAGAAGCATTGAGATATCACATCTCATGCTATGGGAAGGGTCTCAGGTTTGGAATGGGAAGGAGTTGGTTATCACATGTCATGCTAAAGGAAAGGTCTCAGGTCTGGAAGGGGAAGGATTTGGATCTCACATCTCATGTTTTAGGACGGGTCTCAGGTTTGGTATTAGAAGCATTGAACTATCACATCTCATGGTATAGGAAGGGTCCCAGGATTGGAATGGGAAGGAGTTGGATATCACATTGAATGGGAAGGAGTTTGATATCACATCTCAAGCTATAGGAAGGGCCTCATGTTTGGAATGGGAATGATTTGGATTTCACATCTCATGTTATAGGATGGTTCTCATGTTTGGTTTTAGAAGCATTGAAATATCACATCTCATGCTATCTGAAGGGTCTCAGGTTTGGAATGGGAAGGAGTTTGATATCACATCTCATGTTAGAGGTAGGATCTCAGGTTTGGTATTAGAGGCATTGAGATATGACATCTCATGCCATCAGAAGGGTCTCAGGATTGGAATGGGAAGGAGTTGGATATCACATCTCATGCTAAAGGGAGGGTCTAAGGTTTGGAAGGGGAAGGATTTGGACATCACATCTCATGTTATTGGAAGGATCTGAGGTTTGGTATTAGAAGCATTGAGATATCACATCTCATGCTATCGGAAGGGTCTCAGGTTTGGTATAAGCATTGAGACATCACATCTCATGCTATAGGAAGGGTCTCAGGATTGGAATGGGAAGGAGTTGGATATCACATCTCATGCTATAGGAAGGGTCTCAGGTTTGGTATAAGCATTGAGATATCACATCTCTTGCTATAGGAAGGGTCTCAGGATTGGAATGGGAAGGATTTGGATATCACATCTTATGCTATAGGAAGGGTCTCAGGTTTGGTATAAGCACTGAGATATCACATCTCATGCTATAGGAAGGGTCTCAGGATTGGAATGGGAAGAAGTTGGATATCACATCTCATGCTATAGGAAGGGTCTCAGGTTTGGTATAAGCATTGAGATATGACATCTCATGCTATAGGAAGGGTCTCAGGGTTGGAATGGGAAGGAGTTGTATATGACATCTCATGCCATAGGAAGGGTCTCAGGTTTGGTATAAGCATTGAGATATCACATCACATGCTATAGGAAGGGTCTCACGATTGGAATGGGAAGGACTTGGATATCACATCTCATGCTATAGGCAGGGTCTCAGGGTTGGAAAGGGAAGGAGATGGATATCACATTTCATGTTAGAGGTAGGATCTCAGGTTTGGTATTAGAGGCATTGAGATATCACATCTCATGCTATCAGAAGGGTCTCAGGATTGGAATGGGAAGGAGTTGGATATCACATTTCATGCTAAAGGGAGGGTCTCAGGTTTGGAAGGGGAAGGATTTGGAAATCACATCTCATATTATAGGAAGGATCTCAGGTTTGGTATTAGAAGCATTGAGATATCACATCTCATGCTTTCGGAAGGATCTCAGGTTTGGTATAAGAGGCATTGAGATATCACATCTCATGCTATCATAAGGGTCTCAGGATTGGAATGGGAAGGAGTTGGATATCACATCTCATGTTATAGGAAGGATCTCAGGTTTGGTATTAGAAGCATTGAGACATCACATCTCATGCTATAGGAAGGGTCTCAGGATTGGAATGGGAAGGAGTTGGATATCACATCTCATGCTATAGGAAGGGTCTCAGGTTTGGTATAAGCATTGAGATATCACATCTCATGCTATAGGAAGGGTCTCAGGATTGGAAAGGGAAGGATTTGGATATCACATCTTATGCTATAGGAAGGGTCTCAGGTTTGGTATAAGCATGGAGATATCACTTCTCATGCTATAGGAAGGGTCTCAGGATTGGAATGGGAAGGAGTTGGATATCCCATCTCATGCTATAGGAAGGGTCTCAGATTTGGTATAAGCATTGAGATATCACATCTCATGCTATAGGAAGGGTCTCAGGATTGGAATGGGAAGGAGTTGTATATGACATCTCAGGCCATAGGAAGGGTCTCAGATTTGGTATAAGCATTGAGATATCACATCTCATGATATCGGAAGGGTCTCAGGATTGGAATGGGAAGGAGTTGGATATCACATCTCATTATAAAGGAAGGGTCTAAGGTTTGGAAGGGGATGGATTTGGATATCACATCTCATGTTATAGGACGGGTCTCAGGTTTGGTATTAGAAGCATTGAGATATCAAGTGTCATGGTATAAGAAGGGTCTCAGAATTGGAATGGGAAGGAGTTGGATATCACATCTCAAGCTATAGGAAGCGTCTCAGGATTGGAATGGGAAGGAGTTTGATATCACATCTCATGCCATAGTATGGGTCTCAGGTTTGGTAGAAGCATTGGGATATCACATCTCATGCTATCGGAAGGGTATCAGTATTGGATTTGGAAGGAGTTGGATATCCCATCTCATGCTATAGGAAGGGTCTCAGGTTAGAATGGGAAGGAGTTGGATATCACATTTCATGTTATAGGAAGGGTCTCAGGATTGGAATGGGAAGGACTTGGATATCATATCTCATGCTATAGGAAGGCTCTCAGGTTTGGAAGGGGAAGGAGTTGGATATCACATTTCATGTTAGAGGAAGGATCTCAGGTTTGGTATTAGAAGCATTGAGATATCACATCTCATGCTATAGGAAGGGTCTCGGGATTGGAATGGGAAGGAGTTGGATATCACATCTCATGTTATAGGAAGGATCTCAGGTTTGGTATTAGAAGCATTGAAATATCACATCTCTGCTATCGGAAGGGTCTCAGGATTAGAATGGGAGGAGCTGGATATCACATCTCATGCTAAAGGAAGGGTCTCAGGTTTGGAAGGGGAAGGAGTTGGATATCACATCTCATGCTAAAGGGAGGGTCTCAGGTTTGGAATGGGAAGGATTTGGATATCACATCTCATGTTATAGGAAGGACCTTAGGTTTGGTATTAGAAGCATTGAGATATCACATCTCATGCTATAGGAAGGGTCTCGGGATTGGAATGGGAAGGAGTTGGATATCACATCTCATGTTATTGGAAGGATCTCAGGTTTGGTATTAGAAGCATTGAGATATCACATCTCATGCTATCAGAAGGGTCTTAGGTTTGGTATAAGCATTGAGATATCACATCTCTGCTATCGGAAGGGTCTCAGGATTGGAATGGGAAGGATTTGGATATCATAATTCATGTTATAGGAAGGGTCTCAGGTTTGGTATTAGAAGCATTGAGATATCACATCTCATGCTATAGGAAGGGTCTCAGGATTGGAATGGGAAGGACTTGGATATCACATCTCATGTTATAGGAAGGGTCTCAGGTTTGGTATTAGAAGCATTGAGATATCACATCTCATGCTATAGGAAGGGTCTCAGGAATGGAATGGGAAGGACTTGGATATCACATCTCATGATAAAGGAAGGGTCTAAGGTTTGGAAGGGGAAGGATTTGGATATCACATCTCATGTTATTGGACCGGTCTCAGGTTTGGTATTAGAAGCATCGAGATATCAAGTCTCATGGTATAGGACGGGAGTTTGATATCACATCTCATGCCATGGTATGCGTCTCAGGTTTTGTAGAAGCATTGGTATATCACATCTCATGCTATCGGAAGGGTATCAGGATTGGATTTGGAAGGAGTTGGATATCCCATCTCATGCTATAGGAAGGGTCTCAGGTTGGAATAGAAGGAGTTGGATATCACATCTCATGTTATAGGAAGGGTCTCAGGATTGGAATGGGAAGGACTTGGATATCACATCTCATGCTGTAGGAAGGGTCTCAGGTTTGGAAAAGGAAGGAGTTGGATATCACATTTCATGTTAGAGGTAGGATCTCAGGTTTGGTATTAGAGGCATTGAGATATCAGATCTCATGCTATCAGAAGGGTATCAGGATTGGAATGGGAAGGATTTGGATATCACATCTCATGTTATAGAAAGGACCTTAGGTTTGGTATTAGAAGCATTGAGATATCACATCTCATGCTATAGGAAGGGTCTCGGGATTGGAATGGGAAGGAGTTGGATATCACATCTCATGTTATAGGAAGGATCTCAGGTTTGGTATTAGACGCATTGAGATATCACATCTCATGCTATAGGAAGGGTCTCAGGATTGGAATGGGAGGAGCTATATATCACATCTCATGCTCAAGGAAGGGTCTCAGGTTTGGAAGGGGAAGGATTTGGATATCACATCTCATGTTATAGGACGGGTCTCAGGTTTGGTATTAGAAGCATTGTGATATCACATCTCATGCTATAGGATGTGTCTCAGGATTGGAATGGGAAGGAGTTGGATATCACATCTCATGCTATAGGAAGGGTTTCAGGTTTGGTAGAAGCATTGAGATATCACATCTCATGCTATAGGAAGAGTCTCAGGTTTGGGAAGGGAAGGATTTGGATTTCACATCTCATGTTATAGGATGGTTCTCATGTTTGGTTTTTGAAGCATTGAGATATCACATCTCATGCTATCGGAAGGGTCTCAGGTTTGGAATGGGAAGGAGTTGGATATCAGATCTCCTGTTATAGGAAGGGTCTCAGGTTTGGAATGGGAAGGAGTTGGATATGACATCTCTTGTTATAGGGAGGGTCTCAGAATTTGAATGGTAAGGAGTTGGATATCACATCTCATGCTATAGGAAGGGTCTCAGGTTGGAATGGGAAGGAGTTGGATATCACATCTCATGTTATATACAGGAAGGGTCTCAGGATTGGAATGGGAAGGATTTGGATATCACATCTCTTGCTATAGGAAGGGTCTCAGGTTTTTTATTAGAAACATTGAGATATCACATCTCATTCTATAGGAAGGGTTTTAGGATTGGAATTGGAAGTATTTGGATATCACATCTCATGCTAAAGGAAGGGTCTCAGGTTTGGAAGGGGAAGGATTTGGATATCACATCTCATCCAATAGGAAGGGTCTCAGGTTTGGAATGGGAAGGAATTGGATATCACATCTCATGTTATAGGAAGGGTCTCAGGTTTTTTATTAGAAACATTGAGATATCACATCTCATGTTATAGGACGGTTCCCAGGTTTGGTATTAGAAGCATTGAGATATCACATCTCATGGTATAGGAAGGGTCTCAGGGTTGGAATGGGAAGGAGTTGGATATCACATCTCATCCAATAGGAAGGGTCTCAGGTTTGGAATGGGAAGGAATTGGATATCACATCTCATGTTATAGGAAGGATCTCAGGTTTGGTATTATAAGCATTGAGATATCACATCTCATGCTATAGGAAGGGTCTCAGGATTGGAATGTGAAGGATTTGGATATCACATCTCATGCTAAAGGAAGGGTCTCAGGTTTGGTAGAAGCATTGAGATATCACATCTCATGCTATAGGAAGGGTCTCAGGATTTGAATGGCAAGGAGTTGGATATCACATCTCATGCCATAGGAAGCGTCTCAGGTTTGGTATAAGCATTGAGATATCACATCTCTGCTATCGGAAGGTTCTCAGGATTGGATTGGGAAGGAGTTGGATATCCCTTCCCATGCTATAGGAAGTGTCTCAGGTTGGAATGGGAAGGAGTTGAATATCACATCTCATGTTATAGGAAGGGTCTCAGGATTGGAATGGGAAGGATTTGGATATCACATCTCTTGCTATAAGAAGGGTCTCAGGATTGGAATGGGAAGGATTTGGATATCACATCTCATGTCATAGGAAGGATCTCAGGTTTGGTATTAGGAGCATTGATATATCACATCTCATGCTATAGGAATGGTCTCAGGATTGGAATGGGTAGGAGTTGGATATTACATTCTTGCTATAGTAAGGGTCTCATGTTTGGAATGGGAAGGAGTTGGATATCACATATGCTATAGGAAGTGTCTCAGGTTTGGAACGGGAAGGAGTTGGATATCACATCTCATGTTATAAGAAGGGTCTCAGGTTTGGTATAAGCATTGAGATATCACATCTCTGCTATCAGGAGTGGCTCAGGATTGGAATGGGAAGGAGTTGGATATCCCATCTCATGTTAAAGGACGGGTCTCTGGTTTGGTATTAGAATCATTGAGATATCACATCGCATGCTGTAGGAAGGGTCTAAGGATTGGAATGGGATGGACTTGGATATCACATCTCATGCTATAGGTAGGCTCTCAGGTTTGGTATAAGCATTGAGATATCACATCTCATGCTATAGGAAGGGTCTCAGGATTGGAATGGGAAGGATTTGGATATCACATCTCATGCTATAGGAAGGGTCTCAGATTTGGTATAAGCATTGAGATATCACATCTCATGCTATAGGAAGGGTCTCAGGATTGGAATGGGAAGGAGTTGTATATGACATCTCAAGCCTTAGGAAGGGTCTCAGGTTTGGTATAAGCATTGAGATATCACATCTCTGCTATCGGAAGGGTCTCAGGATTGGAATGGGAAGGAGTTGGATATCCCATCTCATGTTATAGGAAGGGTCTCAGGTTTGGTATTAGAAGCATTGAGATATCACATCTCATGCTATAGGAAGGGTCTCAGGATTGGAATGGGAAGGAGTTGGATATCACATCTCATTATAAAGGAAGGGTCTAAGGTTTGGAAGGGGAAGGATTTGGATATCACATCTCATGTTATAAGACGGGTCTCAGGTTTGGTATTAGAAGCATCGAGATATCAAGTCTCATGGTATAAGAAGGATCTCAGAATTGGAATGGGAAGGAGTTGGATATCACATCTCAAGCTATAGGAAGCGTCTCAGGATTGGAATGGGAAGGAGTTTGATATCACATCTCATGCCATAGTATGGGTCTCAGGTTTGGTAGAAGCATTGGGATATCACATCTCATGCTATAGGAAGGGTCTCAGGATTGGAATGGGAAGAAGTTGGATATCACATCTCAAGCTATAGGAAGGGTCTCAGGTTTGGTATAAGCATTGAGATATCACATCTCATGCTATAGGAAGGGTCTCAGGGTTGGAATGGGAAGGAGTTGTATATGACATCTCATGCCATAGGGAGGGTCTCAGGTTTGGTATAAGCATTGAGATATCACATCACATGCTATAGGAAGGGTCTCAGGATTGGAATGGGAAGGACTTGGATATCACATCACATGCTATAGGAAGGGTCTCAGGATTGGAATGGGAAGGACTTGGATATCACATCTCATGCTATAGGCAGGGTCTCAGGTTTGGAAAGGGAAGGAGATGGATATCACATTTCATGTTAGAGGTAGGATCTCAGGTTTGGTATTAGAGGCAATGAGATATCACATCTCATGCTATCAGAAGGGTCTCAGGATTGGAATGGGAAGGAGTTGGATATCACATTTCATGCTAAAGGGAGGGTCTCAGGTTTGGAAGGGGAAGGATTTGGAAATCACATCTCATATTATAGGAAGGATCTCAGGTTTGGTATTAGAAGCATTGAGATATCACATCTCATGCTATCGGAAGGATCTCAGGTTTGGTATAAGAGGCATTGAGATATCACATCTCATGCTATCATAAGGGTCTCAGGATTGGAATGGGAAGGAGTTGGATATCACATCTCATGTTATAGGAAGGATCTCAGGTTTGGTATTAGAAGCATTGAGACATCACATCTCATGCTATAGGAATGGTCTCAGGATTGGAATGGGAAGGAGTTGGATATCACATCTCATGCTATAGGAAGGGTCTCAGGTTTGGTATAAGCACTGAGATATCACATCTCATGCTATAGGAAGGGTCTCAGGATTGGAATGGGAAGAAGTTGGATATCACATCTCATGCTATAGGAAGGGTCTCAGGTTTGGTATAAGCATTGAGATATCACATCTCATGCTATAGGAAGGGTCTCAGGGTTGGAATGGGAAGGAGTTGTATATGACATCTCATGCCATAGGAAGGGTCTCAGGTTTGGTATAAGCATTGAGATATCACATCACATGCTATAGGAAGGGTCTCACGATTGGAATGGGAAGGACTTGGATATCACATCTCATGCTATAGGCAGGGTCTCAGGGTTGGAAAGGGAAGGAGATGGATATCACATTTCATGTTAGAGGTAGGATCTCAGGTTTGGTATTAGAGGCATTGAGATATCACATCTCATGCTATCAGAAGGGTCTCAGGATTGGAATGGGAAGGAGTTGGATATCACATTTCATGCTAAAGGGAGGGTCTCAGGTTTGGAAGGGGAAGGATTTGGAAATCACATCTCATATTATAGGAAGGATCTCAGGTTTGGTATTAGAAGCATTGAGATATCACATCTCATGCTATCGGAAGGATCTCAGGTTTGGTATAAGAGGCATTGAGATATCACATCTCATGCTATCATAAGGGTCTCAGGATTGGAATGGGAAGGAGTTGGATATCACATCTCATGTTATAGGAAGGATCTCAGGTTTGGTATTAGAAGCATTGAGACATCACATCTCATGCTATAGGAAGGGTCTCAGAATTGGAATGGGAAGGAGTTGGATATCACATCTCATGCTATAGGAAGGGTCTCAGGTTTGGTATAAGCATTGAGATATCACATCTCATGCTATAGGAAGGGTCTCAGGATTGGAAAGGGAAGGATTTGGATATCACATCTTATGCTATAGGAAGGGTCTCAGGTTTGGTATAAGCATGGAGATATCACTTCTCATGCTATAGGAAGGGTCTCAGGATTGGAATGGGAAGGAGTTGGATATCCCATCTCATGCTATAGGAAGGGTCTCAGATTTGGTATAAGCATTGAGATATCACATCTCATGCTATAGGAAGGGTCTCAGGATTGGAATGGGAAGGAGTTGTATATGACATCTCAGGCCATAGGAAGGGTCTCAGATTTGGTATAAGCATTGAGATATCACATCTCATGATATCGGAAGGGTCTCAGGATTGGAATGGGAAGGAGTTGGATATCACATCTCATTATAATGGAAGGGTCTAAGGTTTGGAAGGGGATGGATTTGGATATCACATCTCATGTTATAGGACGGGTCTCAGGTTTGGTATTAGAAGCATTGAGATATCAAGTGTCATGGTATAAGAAGGGTCTCAGAATTGGAATGGGAAGGAGTTGGATATCACATCTCAAGCTATAGGAAGCGTCTCAGGATTGGAATGGGAAGGAGTTTGATATCACATCTCATGCCATAGTATGGGTCTCAGGTTTGGTAGAAGCATTGGGATATCACATCTCATGCTATCGGAAGGGTATCAGTATTGGATTTGGAAGGAGTTGGATATCCCATCTCATGCTATAGGAAGGGTCTCAGGTTAGAATGGGAAGGAGTTGGATATCACATTTCATGTTATAGGAAGGGTCTCAGGATTGGAATGGGAAGGACTTGGATATCATATCTCATGCTATAGGAAGGCTCTCAGGTTTGGAAGGGGAAGGAGTTGGATATCACATTTCATGTTAGAGGAAGGATCTCAGGTTTGGTATTAGAGGCCTTGAGATATCACATCTCATGCTATAGGAAGGGTCTCAGGATTGGAATGGGAAGGAGTTGGATATCACATCTCAAGCTATAGGAAGGGTCTCAGGTTTGGTATAAGCATTGAGATATCACATCTCATGCTATAGGAAGGGTCTCAGGATTGGAATGGGAAGAAGTTGGATATCACATCTCATGCTATAGGAAGGGTCTCAGGTTTGGTATAAGCATTGAGATATCACATCTCATGCTATAGGAAGGGTCTCAGGGTTGGAATGGGAAGGAGTTGTATATGACATCTCATGCCATAGGAAGGGTCTCAGGTTTGGTATAAGCATTGAGATATCACATCACATGCTATAGGAAGGGTCTCAGGATTGGAATGGGAAGGACTTGGATATCACATCTCATGCTATAGGCAGGGTCTCAGGTTTGGAAAGGGAAGGAGATGGATATCACATTTCATGTTAGAGGTAGGATCTCAGGTTTGGTATTAGAGGCATTGAGATATCACATCTCATGCTATCAGAAGGGTCTCAGGATTGGAATGGGAAGGAGTTGGATATCAAATCTCATGCTAAAGGGATGGTCTAAGGTTTGGAAGGGGAGGGATTTGGACATCATATCTCATGTTATTGGAAGGATCTCAGGTTTGGTATTAGAAGCATTGAGATATCACATCTCATGCTATCGGAAGGGTCTTAGGTTTGGTATAAGCATTGAGATATCACATCTCTGCTATCGGAAGGGTCTCAGGATTGGAATGGGAAGGATTTGGATATCACAATTCATGTTATAGGGAGGGTCTCAGTTTTCATATTAGAAGCATTGAGATATCACATATGCTATTGGAAGGGTCTCAGTATTGGAATGGGAAGGAGTTGGATATCACATCTCATGTTATAGGGAGGGTCTCAGTTTTGATATTAGAAGCATTGAGATATCACATATGCTATTGGAAGGGTCTCAGTATTGGAATTGGAAGGAGTTGGATATCACATATGCTAAAGGAAAGGTCTCAGGTTTGGAATGGGAAGGAGTTGGATATCACGTCTCATGTTATAGGAAGGGTCTCAGGTTTGGAATGGGAAGGAGTTGAATATCACATCTCATGCTAAAGGAAGGGTCATCAGGTTCGGTATAAGCATTGAGATATCACATCTCTGCTATCGGAAGGGTCTCAGGATAGGAATGGGAAGGACGTAGATTTCACATCTCATACTATAGGGAGGGTCTCAGTTTTGATATTAGAAGCATTGAGCTATCACATCTCATGCTATCGGAAGGGTCTCAGGATTGGAATGGGATGGAGTTGGATATCACATCTCAAGCTATCTCAGGATTGTAATGGGAAGGAGTTTGATATCACATATCAAGCTATAGGAAGGGTCTCAGGTTTGGAAGGGGAAGGATTTGGATCTCACATCTCAAGCTATCTCAGGATTGGAATGGGAAGGAGTTTGATATTTCATCTCAAGCTATAGGAAGGGTCTCAGGTTTGGAAAGGGAAGGATTTGGATTTCACATCTCATGTTATAGGATGGTTCTCATGTTTGGTTTTAGAAGCATTGAGATATCACATCTCATGCTATGGGAAGGGTCTCAGGTTTGGAATGGGAAGGAGTTGGTTATCACATGTCATGCTAAAGGAAAGGTCTCAGGTCTGGAAGGGGAAGGATTTGGATCTCACATCTCATGTTTTAGGACGGGTCTCAGGTTTGGTATTAGAAGCATTGAACTATCACATCTCATGGTATAGGAAGGGTCCCAGGATTGGAATGGGAAGGAGTTGGATATCACATTGAATGGGAAGGAGTTTGATATCACATCTCAAGCTATAGGAAGGGCCTCATGTTTGGAATGGGAATGATTTGGATTTCACATCTCATGTTATAGGATGGTTCTCATGTTTGGTTTTAGAAGCATTGAAATATCACATCTCATGCTATCTGAAGGGTCTCAGGTTTGGAATGGGAAGGAGTTTGATATCACATCTCATGTTAGAGGTAGGATCTCAGGTTTGGTATTAGAGGCATTGAGATATGACATCTCATGCCATCAGAAGGGTCTCAGGATTGGAATGGGAAGGAGTTGGATATCACATCTCATGCTAAAGGGAGGGTCTAAGGTTTGGAAGGGGAAGGATTTGGACATCACATCTCATGTTATTGGAAGGATCTGAGGTTTGGTATTAGAAGCATTGAGATATCACATCTCATGCTATCGGAAGGGTCTCAGGTTTGGTATAAGCATTGAGATATCACATCTCTGCTATCGGAAGGGTCTCAGGATTGGAATGGGAAGGATTTGGATATCACATCTCATGTTATAGGAAGGGTCTCAGGTTTGGTATTAGAAGCATTGAGATATCACATCTCATGCTATATTAAGGGACTCAGGAATGGAATGGGAAGGACTTGGATATCACATCTCATGATAAAGGAAGGGTCTAAGGTTTGGAAGGGGAAGGATTTGGATATCACATCTCATGTTATTGGACCGGTCTCAGGTTTGGTATTAGAAGCATTGAGATATCAAGTCTCATCGTATAGGACGGGAGTTTGATATCACATCTCATGCCATGGTATGGGTCTCAGGTTTTGTAGAAGCATTGGGATATCACATCTCATGCTATTGGAAGGGTATCAGGATTGGATTTGGAAGGAGTTGGATATCCCATCTCATGCTATAGGAAGGGTCTCAGGTTGGAGTAGAAGGAGTTGGATATCACATCTCATGTTATAGGAAGGGTCTCAGGATTGGAATGGGAAGGACTTGGATATCACATCTCATGTTATAGGAAGGATCTCAGGTTTTGTATTAGAAGCATTGAGATATCACATCTCATGCTATAGGAAGGGTCTCAGGATTGGAATGTGAAGCATTTGGATATCACATCTCATGCTAAAGGAAGGGTCTCAGGTTTGGTATAAGCATTGAGATATCACATCTCTGCTATCGGAAGGGTCTAAGGATTGGATTGGGAAGGAATTGGATATCCCTTCTCATGCTATAGGAAGGGTCTCAGGTTGGAATGGGTAGGAGTTGGATATCACATCTCATGTTATAGGAAGGGTCTCAAGATTGAAATGGGAAGGATTTGGATATCACATCTCTTGCTATAGGAAGGGTCTCAGGTTTTCTATTAGAAACATTGAGATATGACATCTCATGCTAAAGGAAGGGTCTCAGGATTGGAATGGGAAGAAGTTGGATATCACATCTCATGCTATAGGAAGGGTCTCAGGTTTGGTATTAGAGGCATTGAGATATCACATCTCATGCTATCAGAAGGGTCTCAGGATTGGAATGGGAAGGAGTTGGATATCAAATCTCATGCTAAAGGGATGGTCTAAGGTTTGGAAGGGGAGGGATTTGGACATCATATCTCATGTTATTGGAAGGATCTCAGGTTTGGTATTAGAAGCATTGAGATATCACATCTCATGCTATAGGAAGGGTCTCAGGATTGGAATGGGAAGAAGTTGGATATCACATCTCATGCTATAGGAAGGGTCTCAGGTTTGGTATAAGCATTGAGATATCACATCTCATGCTATAGGAAGGGTCTCAGGGTTGGAATGGGAAGGAGTTGTATATGACATCTCATGCCATAGGAAGGGTCTCAGGTTTGGTATAAGCATTGAGATATCACATCACATGCTATAGGAAGGGTCTCAGGATTGGAATGGGAAGGACTTGGATATCACATCTCATGCTATAGGCAGGGTCTCAGGTTTGGAAAGGGAAGGAGATGGATATCACATTTCATGTTAGAGGTAGGATCTCAGGTTTGGTATTAGAGGCATTGAGATATCACATCTCATGCTATCAGAAGGGTCTCAGGATTGGAATGGGAAGGAGTTGGATATCAAATCTCATGCTAAAGGGATGGTCTAAGGTTTGGAAGGGGAGGGATTTGGACATCATATCTCATGTTATTGGAAGGATCTCAGGTTTGGTATTAGAAGCATTGAGATATCACATCTCATGCTATAGGAAGGGTCTTAGGTTTGGTATAAGCATTGAGATATCACATCTCTGCTATCGGAAGGGTCTCAGGATTGGAATGGGAAGGATTTGGATATCACAATTCATGTTATAGGGAGGGTCTCAGTTTTCATATTAGAAGCATTGAGATATCACATATGCTATTGGAAGGGTCTCAGTATTGGAATGGGAAGGAGTTGGATATCACATCTCATGTTATAGGGAGGGTCTCAGTTTTGATATTAGAAGCATTGAGATATCACATATGCTATTGGAAGGGTCTCAGTATTGGAATTGGAAGGAGTTGGATATCACATATGCTAAAGGAAAGGTCTCAGGTTTGGAATGGGAAGGAGTTGGATATCACGTCTCATGTTATAGGAAGGGTCTCAGGTTTGGAATGGGAAGGAGTTGAATATCACATCTCATGCTAAAGGAAGGGTCATCAGGTTCGGTATAAGCATTGAGATATCACATCTCTGCTATCGGAAGGGTCTCAGGATAGGAATGGGAAGGACGTAGATTTCACATCTCATACTATAGGGAGGGTCTCAGTTTTGATATTAGAAGCATTGAGCTATCACATCTCATGCTATCGGAAGGGTCTCAGGATTGGAATGGGATGGAGTTGGATATCACATCTCAAGCTATCTCAGGATTGTAATGGGAAGGAGTTTGATATCACATATCAAGCTATAGGAAGGGTCTCAGGTTTGGAAGGGGAAGGATTTGGATCTCACATCTCAAGCTATCTCAGGATTGGAATGGGAAGGAGTTTGATATTTCATCTCAAGCTATAGGAAGGGTCTCAGGTTTGGAAAGGGAAGGATTTGGATTTCACATCTCATGTTATAGGATGGTTCTCATGTTTGGTTTTAGAAGCATTGAGATATCACATCTCATGCTATGGGAAGGGTCTCAGGTTTGGAATGGGAAGGAGTTGGTTATCACATGTCATGCTAAAGGAAAGGTCTCAGGTCTGGAAGGGGAAGGATTTGGATCTCACATCTCATGTTTTAGGACGGGTCTCAGGTTTGGTATTAGAAGCATTGAACTATCACATCTCATGGTATAGGAAGGGTCCCAGGATTGGAATGGGAAGGAGTTGGATATCACATTGAATGGGAAGGAGTTTGATATCACATCTCAAGCTATAGGAAGGGCCTCATGTTTGGAATGGGAATGATTTGGATTTCACATCTCATGTTATAGGATGGTTCTCATGTTTGGTTTTAGAAGCATTGAAATATCACATCCCATGCTATCTGAAGGGTCTCAGGTTTGGAATGGGAAGGAGTTTGATATCACATCTCATGTTAGAGGTAGGATCTCAGGTTTGGTATTAGAGGCATTGAGATATGACATCTCATGCCATCAGAAGGGTCTCAGGATTGGAATGGGAAGGAGTTGGATATCACATCTCATGCTAAAGGGAGGGTCTAAGGTTTGGAAGGGGAAGGATTTGGACATCACATCTCATGTTATTGGAAGGATCTGAGGTTTGGTATTAGAAGCATTGAGATATCACATCTCATGCTATCGGAAGGGTCTCAGGTTTGGTATAAGCATTGAGATATCACATCTCTGCTATCGGAAGGGTCTCAGGATTGGAATGGGAAGGATTTGGATATCACATCTCATGTTATAGGAAGGGTCTCAGGTTTGGTATTAGAAGCATTGAGATATCACATCTCATGCTATATTAAGGGACTCAGGAATGGAATGGGAAGGACTTGGATATCACATCTCATGATAAAGGAAGGGTCTAAGGTTTGGAAGGGGAAGGATTTGGATATCACATCTCATGTTATTGGACCGGTCTCAGGTTTGGTATTAGAAGCATTGAGATATCAAGTCTCATCGTATAGGACGGGAGTTTGATATCACATCTCATGCCATGGTATGGGTCTCAGGTTTTGTAGAAGCATTGGGATATCACATCTCATGCTATTGGAAGGGTATCAGGATTGGATTTGGAAGGAGTTGGATATCCCATCTCATGCTATAGGAAGGGTCTCAGGTTGGAGTAGAAGGAGTTGGATATCACATCTCATGTTATAGGAAGGGTCTCAGGATTGGAATGGGAAGGACTTGGATATCACATCTCATGTTATAGGAAGGATCTCAGGTTTTGTATTAGAAGCATTGAGATATCACATCTCATGCTATAGGAAGGGTCTCAGGATTGGAATGTGAAGCATTTGGATATCACATCTCATGCTAAAGGAAGGGTCTCAGGTTTGGTATAAGCATTGAGATATCACATCTCTGCTATCGGAAGGGTCTAAGGATTGGATTGGGAAGGAATTGGATATCCCTTCTCATGCTATAGGAAGGGTCTCAGGTTGGAATGGGTAGGAGTTGGATATCACATCTCATGTTATAGGAAGGGTCTCAAGATTGAAATGGGAAGGATTTGGATATCACATCTCTTGCTATAGGAAGGGTCTCAGGTTTTCTATTAGAAACATTGAGATATGACATCTCATGCTAAAGGAAGGGTCTCAGGTTTGGAAGGGGAAGGATTTGGATATCATATCTCATGTTATAGGACATATCTCATGATATAGGACGGGTCCCAGGTTTGGTATTAGAAGCATTGAGATATCACATCTCATGGTATAGGAAGGGTCTCAGGATTGGAATGGGAAGGAGTTGGATCTCCCTTCTCATGCTACAGGAAGGGTCTCAGGTTGGAATGGGAAGGAGTTGGATATCACATCTCGTTATAGGAAGGGTCTCAGGATTGGAATTGGAAGGAATTGGATATCACATCTCTTTCTATAGGAAGGGTCTCAGGTTTGGAAGGGGAAGGATTTGGATATCATATCTCATGTTATAGGACCGGTCCCAGGTCTGGTATTAGAAGCATTGAGATATCACATCTCATGCTATAGGAGGAGTCTCAGGATTGGAATGGGCAGGAGTTGAATATCACCTCTCATGCTAAAGGAAGGGTATCAGGTTTGATAGAAGCATTGAGATATCACATCTCATGCTATAGGAAGGAACTCAGGATTGGAATGGGAAGGAGTTGGATATCACATCTAATGCCATAGGAAGGGTGATCAGGTTTGGTATAAGCATTGAGATATCACATCTCTGCTATCGGAAGGGTCTCAGGATAGGAATGGTAAGGACTTAGAATTCACATCTCATACTATAGGGAGGGTCTCAGTTTTGATATTAGAAGCATTGAGCTATCACATCTCATGCTATCGGAAGGGTCTCAGGATTGGAATGGGATGGAGTTGGATATCACATCTCAAGCTATCTCAGGATTGGAATGGGAAGGAGTTTGATATTTCATCTCAAGCTATAGGAAGGGTCTCAGGTTTGGAAAGGGAAGGATTTGGATTTCACATCTCATGTTATAGGATGGTTCTCATGTTTGGTTTTAGAAGCATTGAGATATCACATCTCATGCTATCGGAAGGGTCTCAGGTTTGGAAAGGGAAGGATTTGGATTTCACATGTTATAGGATGGTTCTCAGGTTTGGTTTTAGAAGCATTAAATTATAACATCTCATGCTATAGGAAGGGTCTCAGGTTTGGAATGGGAATGATTTGGATTTCACATCTCATGTTATAGGATGGTTCTCATGTTTGGTTTTAGAAGCATTGAAATATCACATCTCATGCTATCTGAAGGGTCTCAGGTTTGGAATGGGAAGGAGTTTGATATCACATCTCATGTTAGAGGTAGGATCTCAGGTTTGGTATTAGAGGCATTGAGATATGACATCTCATGCCATCAGAAGGGTCTCAGGTTTGGAAGGGGAAGGATTTGGACATCACATCTCATGTTATTGGAAGGATCTGAGGTTTGGTATTAGAAGCATTGAGATATCACATCTCATGCTATCGGAAGGGTCTCAGGTTTGGTATAAGCATTGAGATATCACATCTCTGCTATCGGAAGGGTCTCAGGATTGGAATGGGAAGGATTTGGATATCACATCTCATGTTCTAGGAAGGGTCTCAGGTTTGGTATTAGAAGCATTGAGATATCACATCTCATGCTATATTAAGGGTCTCAGGAATGGAATGGGAAGGACTTGGATATCACATCTCATGATAAAGGAAGGGTCTAAGGTTTGGAAGGGGAAGGATTTGGATATCACATCTCATGTTATTGGACCGGTCTCAGGTTTGGTATTAGAAGCATTGAGATATCAAGTCTCATGGTATAGGACGGGAGTTTGATATCACATCTCATGCCATGGTATGGGTCTCAGGTTTTGTAGAAGCATTGGGATATCACATCTCATGCTATTGGAAGGGTATCAGGATTGGATTTGGAAGGAGTTGGATATCCCATCTCATGCTATAGGAAGGGTCTCAGGTTGGAGTAGAAGGAGTTGGATATCACATCTCATGTTATAGGAAGGGTCTCAGGATTGGAATGGGAAGGACTTGGATATCACATCTCATGTTATAGGAAGGATCTCAGGTTTTGTATTAGAAGCATTGAGATATCACATCTCATGCTATAGGAAGGGTCTCAGGATTGGAATGTGAAGCATTTGGATATCACATCTCATGCTAAAGGAAGGGTCTCAGGTTTGGTATAAGCATTGAGATATCACATCTCTGCTATCGGAAGGGTCTAAGGATTGGATTGGGAAGGAATTGGATATCCCTTCTCATGCTATAGGAAGGGTCTCAGGTTGGAATGGGTAGGAGTTGGATATCACATCTCATGTTATAGGAAGGGTCTCAAGATTGAAATGGGAAGGATTTGGATATCACATCTCTTGCTATAGGAAGGGTCTCAGGTTTTCTATTAGAAACATTGAGATATGACATCTCATGCTATCGGAAGGATCTCAGGTTTGGTATAAGAGGCATTGAGATATCACATCTCATGCTATCGGAAGGATCTCAGGTTTGGTATAAGAGGCATTGAGATATCACATCTCATGCTATCATAAGGGTCTCAGGATTGGAATGGGAAGGAGTTGGATATCACATCTCATGTTATAGGAAGGATCTCAGGTTTGGTATTAGAAGCATTGAGACATCACATCTCATGCTATAGGAATGGTCTCAGGATTGGAATGGGAAGGAGTTGGATATCACATCTCATGCTATAGGAAGGGTCTCAGGTTTGGTATAAGCATTGAGATATCACATCTCATGCTATAGGAAGGGTCTCAGGATTGGAATGGGAAGGATTTGGATATCACATCTTATGCTATAGGAAGGGTCTCAGGTTTGGTATAAGCACTGAGATATCACATCTCATGCTATAGGAAGGGTCTCAGGATTGGAATGGGAAGAAGTTGGATATCACATCTCATGCTATAGGAAGGGTCTCAGGTTTGGTATAAGCATTGAGATATCACATCTCATGCTATAGGAAGGGTCTCAGGGTTGGAATGGGAAGGAGTTGTATATGACATCTCATGCCATAGGAAGGGTCTCAGGTTTGGTATAAGCATTGAGATATCACATCACATGCTATAGGAAGGGTCTCACGATTGGAATGGGAAGGACTTGGATATCACATCTCATGCTATAGGCAGGGTCTCAGGGTTGGAAAGGGAAGGAGATGGATATCACATTTCATGTTAGAGGTAGGATCTCAGGTTTGGTATTAGAGGCATTGAGATATCACATCTCATGCTATCAGAAGGGTCTCAGGATTGGAATGGGAAGGAGTTGGATATCACATTTCATGCTAAAGGGAGGGTCTCAGGTTTGGAAGGGGAAGGATTTGGAAATCACATCTCATATTATAGGAAGGATCTCAGGTTTGGTATTAGAAGCATTGAGATATCACATCTCATGCTATCGGAAGGATCTCAGGTTTGGTATAAGAGGCATTGAGATATCACATCTCATGCTATCATAAGGGTCTCAGGATTGGAATGGGAAGGAGTTGGATATCACATCTCATGTTATAGGAAGGATCTCAGGTTTGGTATTAGAAGCATTGAGACATCACATCTCATGCTATAGGAAGGGTCTCAGAATTGGAATGGGAAGGAGTTGGATATCACATCTCATGCTATAGGAAGGGTCTCAGGTTTGGTATAAGCATTGAGATATCACATCTCATGCTATAGGAAGGGTCTCAGGATTGGAAAGGGAAGGATTTGGATATCACATCTTATGCTATAGGAAGGGTCTCAGGTTTGGTATAAGCATGGAGATATCACTTCTCATGCTATAGGAAGGGTCTCAGGATTGGAATGGGAAGGAGTTGGATATCCCATCTCATGCTATAGGAAGGGTCTCAGATTTGGTATAAGCATTGAGATATCACATCTCATGCTATAGGAAGGGTCTCAGGATTGGAATGGGAAGGAGTTGTATATGACATCTCAGGCCATAGGAAGGGTCTCAGATTTGGTATAAGCATTGAGATATCACATCTCATGATATCGGAAGGGTCTCAGGATTGGAATGGGAAGGAGTTGGATATCACATCTCATTATAATGGAAGGGTCTAAGGTTTGGAAGGGGATGGATTTGGATATCACATCTCATGTTATAGGACGGGTCTCAGGTTTGGTATTAGAAGCATTGAGATATCAAGTGTCATGGTATAAGAAGGGTCTCAGAATTGGAATGGGAAGGAGTTGGATATCACATCTCAAGCTATAGGAAGCGTCTCAGGATTGGAATGGGAAGGAGTTTGATATCACATCTCATGCCATAGTATGGGTCTCAGGTTTGGTAGAAGCATTGGGATATCACATCTCATGCTATCGGAAGGGTATCAGTATTGGATTTGGAAGGAGTTGGATATCCCATCTCATGCTATAGGAAGGGTCTCAGGTTAGAATGGGAAGGAGTTGGATATCACATTTCATGTTATAGGAAGGGTCTCAGGATTGGAATGGGAAGGACTTGGATATCATATCTCATGCTATAGGAAGGCTCTCAGGTTTGGAAGGGGAAGGAGTTGGATATCACATTTCATGTTAGAGGAAGGATCTCAGGTTTGGTATTAGAGGCCTTGAGATATCACATCTCATGCTATAGGAAGGGTCTCAGGATTGGAATGGGAAGGAGTTGGATATCACATCTCAAGCTATAGGAAGGGTCTCAGGTTTGGTATAAGCATTGAGATATCACATCTCATGCTATAGGAAGGGTCTCAGGATTGGAATGGGAAGAAGTTGGATATCACATCTCATGCTATAGGAAGGGTCTCAGGTTTGGTATAAGCATTGAGATATCACATCTCATGCTATAGGAAGGGTCTCAGGGTTGGAATGGGAAGGAGTTGTATATGACATCTCATGCCATAGGAAGGGTCTCAGGTTTGGTATAAGCATTGAGATATCACATCACATGCTATAGGAAGGGTCTCAGGATTGGAATGGGAAGGACTTGGATATCACATCTCATGCTATAGGCAGGGTCTCAGGTTTGGAAAGGGAAGGAGATGGATATCACATTTCATGTTAGAGGTAGGATCTCAGGTTTGGTATTAGAGGCATTGAGATATCACATCTCATGCTATCAGAAGGGTCTCAGGATTGGAATGGGAAGAAGTTGGATATCAAATCTCATGCTAAAGGGATGGTCTAAGGTTTGGAAGGGGAGGGATTTGGACATCATATCTCATGTTATTGGAAGGATCTCAGGTTTGGTATTAGAAGCATTGAGATATCACATCTCATGCTATCGGAAGGGTCTTAGGTTTGGTATAAGCATTGAGATATCACATCTCTGCTATCGGAAGGGTCTCAGGATTGGAATGGGAAGGATTTGGATATCACAATTCATGTTATAGGGAGGGTCTCAGTTTTCATATTAGAAGCATTGAGATATCACATATGCTATTGGAAGGGTCTCAGTATTGGAATGGGAAGGAGTTGGATATCACATCTCATGTTATAGGGAGGGTCTCAGTTTTGATATTAGAAGCATTGAGATATCACATATGCTATTGGAAGGGTCTCAGTATTGGAATTGGAAGGAGTTGGATATCACATATGCTAAAGGAAAGGTCTCAGGTTTGGAATGGGAAGGAGTTGGATATCACGTCTCATGTTATAGGAAGGGTCTCAGGTTTGGAATGGGAAGGAGTTGAATATCACATCTCATGCTAAAGGAAGGGTCATCAGGTTCGGTATAAGCATTGAGATATCACATCTCTGCTATCGGAAGGGTCTCAGGATAGGAATGGGAAGGACGTAGATTTCACATCTCATACTATAGGGAGGGTCTCAGTTTTGATATTAGAAGCATTGAGCTATCACATCTCATGCTATCGGAAGGGTCTCAGGATTGGAATGGGATGGAGTTGGATATCACATCTCAAGCTATCTCAGGATTGTAATGGGAAGGAGTTTGATATCACATATCAAGCTATAGGAAGGGTCTCAGGTTTGGAAGGGGAAGGATTTGGATCTCACATCTCAAGCTATCTCAGGATTGGAATGGGAAGGAGTTTGATATTTCATCTCAAGCTATAGGAAGGGTCTCAGGTTTGGAAAGGGAAGGATTTGGATTTCACATCTCATGTTATAGGATGGTTCTCATGTTTGGTTTTAGAAGCATTGAGATATCACATCTCATGCTATGGGAAGGGTCTCAGGTTTGGAATGGGAAGGAGTTGGTTATCACATGTCATGCTAAAGGAAAGGTCTCAGGTCTGGAAGGGGAAGGATTTGGATCTCACATCTCATGTTTTAGGACGGGTCTCAGGTTTGGTATTAGAAGCATTGAACTATCACATCTCATGGTATAGGAAGGGTCCCAGGATTGGAATGGGAAGGAGTTGGATATCACATTGAATGGGAAGGAGTTTGATATCACATCTCAAGCTATAGGAAGGGCCTCATGTTTGGAATGGGAATGATTTGGATTTCACATCTCATGTTATAGGATGGTTCTCATGTTTGGTTTTAGAAGCATTGAAATATCACATCTCATGCTATCTGAAGGGTCTCAGGTTTGGAATGGGAAGGAGTTTGATATCACATCTCATGTTAGAGGTAGGATCTCAGGTTTGGTATTAGAGGCATTGAGATATGACATCTCATGCCATCAGAAGGGTCTCAGGATTGGAATGGGAAGGAGTTGGATATCACATCTCATGCTAAAGGGAGGGTCTAAGGTTTGGAAGGGGAAGGATTTGGACATCACATCTCATGTTATTGGAAGGATCTGAGGTTTGGTATTAGAAGCATTGAGATATCACATCTCATGCTATCGGAAGGGTCTCAGGTTTGGTATAAGCATTGAGATATCACATCTCTGCTATCGGAAGGGTCTCAGGATTGGAATGGGAAGGATTTGGATATCACATCTCATGTTATAGGAAGGGTCTCAGGTTTGGTATTAGAAGCATTGAGATATCACATCTCATGCTATATTAAGGGACTCAGGAATGGAATGGGAAGGACTTGGATATCACATCTCATGATAAAGGAAGGGTCTAAGGTTTGGAAGGGGAAGGATTTGGATATCACATCTCATGTTATTGGACCGGTCTCAGGTTTGGTATTAGAAGCATTGAGATATCAAGTCTCATCGTATAGGACGGGAGTTTGATATCACATCTCATGCCATGGTATGGGTCTCAGGTTTTGTAGAAGCATTGGGATATCACATCTCATGCTATTGGAAGGGTATCAGGATTGGATTTGGAAGGAGTTGGATATCCCATCTCATGCTATAGGAAGGGTCTCAGGTTGGAGTAGAAGGAGTTGGATATCACATCTCATGTTATAGGAAGGGTCTCAGGATTGGAATGGGAAGGACTTGGATATCACATCTCATGTTATAGGAAGGATCTCAGGTTTTGTATTAGAAGCATTGAGATATCACATCTCATGCTATAGGAAGGGTCTCAGGATTGGAATGTGAAGCATTTGGATATTACATCTCATGCTAAAGGAAGGGTCTCAGGTTTGGTATAAGCATTGAGATATCACATCTCTGCTATCGGAAGGGTCTAAGGATTGGATTGGGAAGGAATTGGATATCCCTTCTCATGCTATAGGAAGGGTCTCAGGTTGGAATGGGTAGGAGTTGGATATCACATCTCATGTTATAGGAAGGGTCTCAAGATTGAAATGGGAAGGATTTGGATATCACATCTCTTGCTATAGGAAGGGTCTCAGGTTTTCTATTAGAAACATTGAGATATGACATCTCATGCTAAAGGAAGGGTCTCAGGATTGGAATGGGAAGAAGTTGGATATCACATCTCATGCTATAGGAAGGGTCTCAGGTTTGGTATTAGAGGCATTGAGATATCACATCTCATGCTATCAGAAGGGTCTCAGGATTGGAATGGGAAGGAGTTGGATATCAAATCTCATGCTAAAGGGATGGTCTAAGGTTTGGAAGGGGAGGGATTTGGACATCATATCTCATGTTATTGGAAGGATCTCAGGTTTGGTATTAGAAGCATTGAGATATCACATCTCATGCTATAGGAAGGGTCTCAGGATTGGAATGGGAAGAAGTTGGATATCACATCTCATGCTATAGGAAGGGTCTCAGGTTTGGTATAAGCATTGAGATATCACATCTCATGCTATAGGAAGGGTCTCAGGGTTGGAATGGGAAGGAGTTGTATATGACATCTCATGCCATAGGAAGGGTCTCAGGTTTGGTATAAGCATTGAGATATCACATCACATGCTATAGGAAGGGTCTCAGGATTGGAATGGGAAGGACTTGGATATCACATCTCATGCTATAGGCAGGGTCTCAGGTTTGGAAAGGGAAGGAGATGGATATCACATTTCATGTTAGAGGTAGGATCTCAGGTTTGGTATTAGAGGCATTGAGATATCACATCTCATGCTATCAGAAGGGTCTCAGGATTGGAATGGGAAGGAGTTGGATATCAAATCTCATGCTAAAGGGATGGTCTAAGGTTTGGAAGGGGAGGGATTTGGACATCATATCTCATGTTATTGGAAGGATCTCAGGTTTGGTATTAGAAGCATTGAGATATCACATCTCATGCTATAGGAAGGGTCTTAGGTTTGGTATAAGCATTGAGATATCACATCTCTGCTATCGGAAGGGTCTCAGGATTGGAATGGGAAGGATTTGGATATCACAATTCATGTTATAGGGAGGGTCTCAGTTTTCATATTAGAAGCATTGAGATATCACATATGCTATTGGAAGGGTCTCAGTATTGGAATGGGAAGGAGTTGGATATCACATCTCATGTTATAGGGAGGGTCTCAGTTTTGATATTAGAAGCATTGAGATATCACATATGCTATTGGAAGGGTCTCAGTATTGGAATTGGAAGGAGTTGGATATCACATATGCTAAAGGAAAGGTCTCAGGTTTGGAATGGGAAGGAGTTGGATATCACGTCTCATGTTATAGGAAGGGTCTCAGGTTTGGAATGGGAAGGAGTTGAATATCACATCTCATGCTAAAGGAAGGGTCATCAGGTTCGGTATAAGCATTGAGATATCACATCTCTGCTATCGGAAGGGTCTCAGGATAGGAATGGGAAGGACGTAGATTTCACATCTCATACTATAGGGAGGGTCTCAGTTTTGATATTAGAAGCATTGAGCTATCACATCTCATGCTATCGGAAGGGTCTCAGGATTGGAATGGGATGGAGTTGGATATCACATCTCAAGCTATCTCAGGATTGTAATGGGAAGGAGTTTGATATCACATATCAAGCTATAGGAAGGGTCTCAGGTTTGGAAGGGGAAGGATTTGGATCTCACATCTCAAGCTATCTCAGGATTGGAATGGGAAGGAGTTTGATATTTCATCTCAAGCTATAGGAAGGGTCTCAGGTTTGGAAAGGGAAGGATTTGGATTTCACATCTCATGTTATAGGATGGTTCTCATGTTTGGTTTTAGAAGCATTGAGATATCACATCTCATGCTATGGGAAGGGTCTCAGGTTTGGAATGGGAAGGAGTTGGTTATCACATGTCATGCTAAAGGAAAGGTCTCAGGTCTGGAAGGGGAAGGATTTGGATCTCACATCTCATGTTTTAGGACGGGTCTCAGGTTTGGTATTAGAAGCATTGAACTATCACATCTCATGGTATAGGAAGGGTCCCAGGATTGGAATGGGAAGGAGTTGGATATCACATTGAATGGGAAGGAGTTTGATATCACATCTCAAGCTATAGGAAGGGCCTCATGTTTGGAATGGGAATGATTTGGATTTCACATCTCATGTTATAGGATGGTTCTCATGTTTGGTTTTAGAAGCATTGAAATATCACATCCCATGCTATCTGAAGGGTCTCAGGTTTGGAATGGGAAGGAGTTTGATATCACATCTCATGTTAGAGGTAGGATCTCAGGTTTGGTATTAGAGGCATTGAGATATGACATCTCATGCCATCAGAAGGGTCTCAGGATTGGAATGGGAAGGAGTTGGATATCACATCTCATGCTAAAGGGAGGGTCTAAGGTTTGGAAGGGGAAGGATTTGGACATCACATCTCATGTTATTGGAAGGATCTGAGGTTTGGTATTAGAAGCATTGAGATATCACATCTCATGCTATCGGAAGGGTCTCAGGTTTGGTATCAGC
This sequence comes from Ambystoma mexicanum, assembly GCF_040938575.1. Taxonomy (NCBI): domain Eukaryota; kingdom Metazoa; phylum Chordata; class Amphibia; order Caudata; family Ambystomatidae; genus Ambystoma; species Ambystoma mexicanum. The sequence continues at coordinate 13,257,869 of NW_027182455.1, read as the reverse complement.
ATTGAGATATCACATCTCTGCTATCGGAAGGGTCTCAGGATTGGAATGGGAAGGATTTGGATATCACATCTCATGTTATAGGAAGGGTCTCAGGTTTGGTATTAGAAGCATTGAGATATCACATCTCATGCTATATTAAGGGACTCAGGAATGGAATGGGAAGGACTTGGATATCACATCTCATGATAAAGGAAGGGTCTAAGGTTTGGAAGGGGAAGGATTTGGATATCACATCTCATGTTATTGGACCGGTCTCAGGTTTGGTATTAGAAGCATTGAGATATCAAGTCTCATCGTATAGGACGGGAGTTTGATATCACATCTCATGCCATGGTATGGGTCTCAGGTTTTGTAGAAGCATTGGGATATCACATCTCATGCTATTGGAAGGGTATCAGGATTGGATTTGGAAGGAGTTGGATATCCCATCTCATGCTATAGGAAGGGTCTCAGGTTGGAGTAGAAGGAGTTGGATATCACATCTCATGTTATAGGAAGGGTCTCAGGATTGGAATGGGAAGGACTTGGATATCACATCTCATGTTATAGGAAGGATCTCAGGTTTTGTATTAGAAGCATTGAGATATCACATCTCATGCTATAGGAAGGGTCTCAGGATTGGAATGTGACGCATTTGGATATCACATCTCATGCTAAAGGAAGGGTCTCAGGTTTGGTATAAGCATTGAGATATCACATCTCTGCTATCGGAAGGGTCTAAGGATTGGATTGGGAAGGAATTGGATATCCCTTCTCATGCTATAGGAAGGGTCTCAGGTTGGAATGGGTAGGAGTTGGATATCACATCTCATGTTATAGGAAGGGTCTCAAGATTGAAATGGGAAGGATTTGGATATCACATCTCTTGCTATAGGAAGGGTCTCAGGTTTTCTATTAGAAACATTGAGATATGACATCTCATGCTAAAGGAAGGGTCTCAGGTTTGGAAGGGGAAGGATTTGGATATCATATCTCATGTTATAGGACATATCTCATGATATAGGACGGGTCCCAGGTTTGGTATTAGAAGCATTGAGATATCACATCTCATGGTATAGGAAGGGTCTCAGGATTGGAATGGGAAGGAGTTGGATCTCCCTTCTCATGCTACAGGAAGGGTCTCAGGTTGGAATGGGAAGGAGTTGGATATCACATCTCGTTATAGGAAGGGTCTCAGGATTGGAATTGGAAGGAATTGGATATCACATCTCTTTCTATAGGAAGGGTCTCAGGTTTGGAAGGGGAAGGATTTGGATATCATATCTCATGTTATAGGACCGGTCCCAGGTCTGGTATTAGAAGCATTGAGATATCACATCTCATGCTATAGGAGGAGTCTCAGGATTGGAATGGGCAGGAGTTGAATATCACCTCTCATGCTAAAGGAAGGGTATCAGGTTTGATAGAAGCATTGAGATATCACATCTCATGCTATAGGAAGGAACTCAGGATTGGAATGGGAAGGAGTTGGATATCACATCTAATGCCATAGGAAGGGTCATCAGGTTTGGTATAAGCATTGAGATATCACATCTCTGCTATCGGAAGGGTCTCAGGATAGGAATGGTAAGGACTTAGAATTCACATCTCATACTATAGGGAGGGTCTCAGTTTTGATATTAGAAGCATTGAGCTATCACATCTCATGCTATCGGAAGGGTCTCAGGATTGGAATGGGATGGAGTTGGATATCACATCTCAAGCTATCTCAGGATTGGAATGGGAAGGAGTTTGATATTTCATCTCAAGCTATAGGAAGGGTCTCAGGTTTGGAAAGGGAAGGATTTGGATTTCACATCTCATGTTATAGGATGGTTCTCATGTTTGGTTTTAGAAGCATTGAGATATCACATCTCATGCTATCGGAAGGGTCTCAGGTTTGGAAAGGGAAGGATTTGGATTTCACATGTTATAGGATGGTTCTCAGGTTTGGTTTTAGAAGCATTAAATTATAACATCTCATGCTATAGGAAGGGTCTCAGGTTTGGAATGGGAATGATTTGGATTTCACATCTCATGTTATAGGATGGTTCTCATGTTTGGTTTTAGAAGCATTGAAATATCACATCTCATGCTATCTGAAGGGTCTCAGGTTTGGAATGGGAAGGAGTTTGATATCACATCTCATGTTAGAGGTAGGATCTCAGGTTTGGTATTAGAGGCATTGAGATATGACATCTCATGCCATCAGAAGGGTCTCAGGTTTGGAAGGGGAAGGATTTGGACATCACATCTCATGTTATTGGAAGGATCTGAGGTTTGGTATTAGAAGCATTGAGATATCACATCTCATGCTATCGGAAGGGTCTCAGGTTTGGTATAAGCATTGAGATATCACATCTCTGCTATCGGAAGGGTCTCAGGATTGGAATGGGAAGGATTTGGATATCACATCTCATGTTCTAGGAAGGGTCTCAGGTTTGGTATTAGAAGCATTGAGATATCACATCTCATGCTATATTAAGGGTCTCAGGAATGGAATGGGAAGGACTTGGATATCACATCTCATGATAAAGGAAGGGTCTAAGGTTTGGAAGGGGAAGGATTTGGATATCACATTTCATGTTATTGGACCGGTCTCAGGTTTGGTATTAGAAGCATTGAGATATCAAGTCTCATGGTATAGGACGGGAGTTTGATATCACATCTCATGCCATGGTATGGGTCTCAGGTTTTGTAGAAGCATTGGGATATCACATCTCATGCTATTGGAAGGGTATCAGGATTGGATTTGGAAGGAGTTGGATATCCCATCTCATGCTATAGGAAGGGTCTCAGGTTGGAGTAGAAGGAGTTGGATATCACATCTCATGTTATAGGAAGGGTCTCAGGATTGGAATGGGAAGGACTTGGATATCACATCTCATGTTATAGGAAGGATCTCAGGTTTTGTATTAGAAGCATTGAGATATCACATCTCATGCTATAGGAAGGGTCTCAGGATTGGAATGTGAAGCATTTGGATATGACATCTCATGCTAAAGGAAGGGTCTCAGGTTTGGTATAAGCATTGAGATATCACATCTCTGCTATCGGAAGGGTCTAAGGATTGGATTGGGAAGGAATTGGATATCCCTTCTCATGCTATAGGAAGGGTCTCAGGTTGGAATGGGTAGGAGTTGGATATCACATCTCATGTTATAGGAAGGGTCTCAAGATTGAAATGGGAAGGATTTGGATATCACATCTCTTGCTATAGGAAGGGTCTCAGGTTTTCTATTAGAAACATTGAGATATGACATCTCATGCTATAGGAAGGGTTTCAGTATTGGAATGGGAAGGATTTGGATATCACATCTCATGCTAAAGGAAGGGTCTCAGGTTTGGAAGGGGAAGGATTTGGATATCATATCTCATGTTATAGGACATATCTCATGTTATAGGACGGGTCCCAGGTTTAGTATTAGAAGCATTGAGATATCACATCTCATGGTATAGGAAGGGTCTCAGGATTGGAATGGGAAGGAGTTGGATCTCCCTTCTCATGCTACAGGAAGGGTCTCAGGTTGGAATGGGAAGGAGTTGGATATCACATCTCGTTATAGGAAGGGTCTCAGGATTGGAATGGGAAGGAATTGGATATCACATCTCTTGCTATAGGAAGGGTCTCAGGTTTGGAAGGGGAAGGATTTGGATATCATATCTCATGTTATAGGACCGGTCCCAGGTCTGGTATTAGAAGCATTGAGATATCACATCTCATGCTATAGGAGGAGTCTCAGGATTGGAATGGGAAGGAGTTGGATATCACGTCTCATGATATAGGAAGGGTCTCAGGATTGGAATGGGCAGGAGTTGAATATCACCTCTCATGCTAAAGGAAGGGTATCAGGTTTAATAGAAGCATTGAGATATCACATCTCATGCTATAGGAAGGAACTCAGGATTGGAATGGGAAGGAGTTGGATATCACATCTAATGCCATAGGAAGGGTCATCAGGTTTGGTATAAGCATTGAGATATCACATCTCTGCTATCGGAAGGGTCTCAGGATAGGAATGGTAAGGACTTAGAATTCACATCTCATACTATAGGGAGGGTCTCAGTTTTGATATTAGAAGCATTGAGCTATCACATCTCATGCTATCGGAAGTGTCTCAGGATTGGAATGGGATGGAGTTGGATATCACATCTCAAGCTATCTCAGGATTGGAATGGGAAGGAGTTTGATATTTCATCTCAAGCTATAGGAAGGGTCTCAGGTTTGGAAAGGGAAGGATTTGGATTTCACATCTCATGTTATAGGATGGTTCTCATGTTTGGTTTTAGAAGCATTGAGATATCACATCTCATGCTATAGGAAGGGTCTCAGGATTGGAATGTGAAGGATTTGGATATCACATCTCATGCTAAAGGAAGGGTCTCAGGTTTGGTAGAAGCATTGAGATATCACATCTCATGCTATAGGAAGGGTCTCAGGATTTGAATGGCAAGGAGTTGGATATCACATCTCATGCCATAGGAAGCGTCTCAGGTTTGGTATAAGCATTGAGATATCACATCTCTGCTATCGGAAGGTTCTCAGGATTGGATTGGGAAGGAGTTGGATATCCCTTCCCATGCTATAGGAAGTGTCTCAGGTTGGAATGGGAAGGAGTTGAATATCACATCTCATGTTATAGGAAGGGTCTCAGGATTGGAATGGGAAGGATTTGGATATCACATCTCTTGCTATAGGAAGGGTCTCAGGATTGGAATGGGAAGGATTTGGATATCACATCTCATGTCATAGGAAGGATCTCAGGTTTGGTATTAGAAGCATTGATATATCACATCTCATGCTATAGGAATGGTCTCAGGATTGGAATGGGTAGGAGTTGGATATTACATTCTTGCTATAGTAAGGGTCTCATGTTTGGAATGGGAAGGAGTTGGATATCACATATGCTATAGGAAGTGTCTCAGGTTTGGAACGGGAAGGAGTTGGATATCACATCTCATGTTATAGGAAGGGTCTCAGGTTTGGTATAAGCATTGAGATATCACATCTCTGCTATCAGGAGTGGCTCAGGATTGGAATGGGAAGGAGTTGGATATCCCATCTCATGTTAAAGGACGGGTCTCTGGTTTGGTATTAGAATCATTGAGATATCACATCGCATGCTGTAGGAAGGGTCTAAGGATTGGAATGGGATGGACTTGGATATCACATCTCATGCTATAGGTAGGCTCTCAGGTTTGGTATAAGCATTGAGATATCACATCTCATGCTATAGGAAGGGTCTCAGGATTGGAATGGGAAGGATTTGGATATCACATCTCATGCTATAGGAAGGGTCTCAGATTTGGTATAAGCATTGAGATATCACATCTCATGCTATAGGAAGGGTCTCAGGATTGGAATGGGAAGGAGTTGTATATGACATCTCAAGCCTTAGGAAGGGTCTCAGGTTTGGTATAAGCATTGAGATATCACATCTCTGCTATCGGAAGGGTCTCAGGATTGGAATGGGAAGGAGTTGGATATCCCATCTCATGTTATAGGAAGGGTCTCAGGTTTGGTATTAGAAGCATTGAGATATCACATCTCATGCTATAGGAAGGGTCTCAGGATTGGAATGGGAAGGAGTTGGATATCACATCTCATTATAAAGGAAGGGTCTAAGGTTTGGAAGGGGAAGGATTTGGATATCACATCTCATGTTATAGGACGGGTCTCAGGTTTGGTATTAGAAGCATTGAGATATCAAGTCTCATGGTATAAGAAGGGTCTCAGAATTGGAATGGGAAGGAGTTGGATATCACATCTCAAGCTATAGGAAGCGTCTCAGGATTGGAATGGGAAGGAGTTTGATATCACATCTCATGCCATAGTATGGGTCTCAGGTTTGGTAGAAGCATTGGGATATCACATCTCATGCTATAGGAAGGGTCTCAGGATTGGAATGGGAAGAAGTTGGATATCACATCTCAAGCTATAGGAAGGGTCTCAGGTTTGGTATAAGCATTGAGATATCACATCTCATGCTATAGGAAGGGTCTCAGGGTTGGAATGGGAAGGAGTTGTATATGACATCTCATGCCATAGGAAGGGTCTCAGGTTTGGTATAAGCATTGAGATATCACATCACATGCTATAGGAAGGGTCTCAGGATTGGAATGGGAAGGACTTGGATATCACATCACATGCTATAGGAAGGGTCTCAGGATTGGAATGGGAAGGACTTGGATATCACATCTCATGCTATAGGCAGGGTCTCAGGTTTGGAAAGGGAAGGAGATGGATATCACATTTCATGTTAGAGGTAGGATCTCAGGTTTGGTATTAGAGGCAATGAGATATCACATCTCATGCTATCAGAAGGGTCTCAGGATTGGAATGGGAAGGAGTTGGATATCACATTTCATGCTAAAGGGAGGGTCTCAGGTTTGGAAGGGGAAGGATTTGGAAATCACATCTCATATTATAGGAAGGATCTCAGGTTTGGTATTAGAAGCATTGAGATATCACATCTCATGCTATCGGAAGGATCTCAGGTTTGGTATAAGAGGCATTGAGATATCACATCTCATGCTATCATAAGGGTCTCAGGATTGGAATGGGAAGGAGTTGGATGTCACATCTCATGTTATAGGAAGGATCTCAGGTTTGGTATTAGAAGCATTGAGACATCACATCTCATGCTATAGGAAGGGTCTCAGGATTGGAATGGGAAGGAGTTGGATATCACATCTCATGCTATAGGAAGGGTCTCAGGTTTGGTATAAGCATTGAGATATCACATCTCATGCTATAGGAAGGGTCTCAGGATTGGAATGGGAAGGATTTGGATATCACATCTTATGCTATAGGAAGGGTCTCAGGTTTGGTATAAGCACTGAGATATCACATCTCATGCTATAGGAAGGGTCTCAGGATTGGAATGGGAAGAAGTTGGATATCACATCTCATGCTATAGGAAGGGTCTCAGGTTTGGTATAAGCATTGAGATATCACATCTCATGCTATAGGAAGGGTCTCAGGGTTGGAATGGGAAGGAGTTGTATATGACATCTCATGCCATAGGAAGGGTCTCAGGTTTGGTATAAGCATTGAGATATCACATCACATGCTATAGGAAGGGTCTCACGATTGGAATGGGAAGGACTTGGATATCACATCTCATGCTATAGGCAGGGTCTCAGGGTTGGAAAGGGAAGGAGATGGATATCACATTTCATGTTAGAGGTAGGATCTCAGGTTTGGTATTAGAGGCATTGAGATATCACATCTCATGCTATCAGAAGGGTCTCAGGATTGGAATGGGAAGGAGTTGGATATCACATTTCATGCTAAAGGGAGGGTCTCAGGTTTGGAAGGGGAAGGATTTGGAAATCACATCTCATATTATAGGAAGGATCTCAGGTTTGGTATTAGAAGCATTGAGATATCACATCTCATGCTATCGGAAGGATCTCAGGTTTGGTATAAGAGGCATTGAGATATCACATCTCATGCTATCATAAGGGTCTCAGGATTGGAATGGGAAGGAGTTGGATATCACATCTCATGTTATAGGAAGGATCTCAGGTTTGGTATTAGAAGCATTGAGACATCACATCTCATGCTATAGGAAGGGTCTCAGGATTGGAATGGGAAGGAGTTGGATATCACATCTCATGCTATAGGAAGGGTCTCAGGTTTGGTATAAGCATTGAGATATCACATCTCATGCTATAGGAAGGGTCTCAGGATTGGAAAGGGAAGGATTTGGATATCACATCTTATGCTATAGGAAGGGTCTCAGGTTTGGTATAAGCATGGAGATATCACTTCTCATGCTATAGGAAGGGTCTCAGGATTGGAATGGGAAGGAGTTGGATATCCCATCTCATGCTATAGGAAGGGTCTCAGATTTGGTATAAGCATTGAGATATCACATCTCATGCTATAGGAAGGGTCTCAGGATTGGAATGGGAAGGAGTTGTATATGACATCTCAGGCCATAGGAAGGGTCTCAGATTTGGTATAAGCATTGAGATATCACATCTCATGATATCGGAAGGGTCTCAGGATTGGAATGGGAAGGAGTTGGATATCACATCTAATTATAAAGGAAGGGTCTAAGGTTTGGAAGGGGATGGATTTGGATATCACATCTCATGTTATAGGACGGGTCTCAGGTTTGGTATTAGAAGCATTGAGATATCAAGTGTCATGGTATAAGAAGGGTCTCAGAATTGGAATGGGAAGGAGTTGGATATCACATCTCAAGCTATAGGAAGCGTCTCAGGATTGGAATGGGAAGGAGTTTGATATCACATCTCATGCCATAGTATGGGTCTCAGGTTTGGTAGAAGCATTGGGATATCACATCTCATGCTATCGGAAGGGTATCAGTATTGGATTTGGAAGGAGTTGGATATCCCATCTCATGCTATAGGAAGGGTCTCAGGTTAGAATGGGAAGGAGTTGGATATCACATTTCATGTTATAGGACGGGTCTCAGGATTGGAATGGGAAGGACTTGGATATCATATCTCATGCTATAGGAAGGCTCTCAGGTTTGGAAGGGGAAGGAGTTGGATATCACATTTCATGTTAGAGGAAGGATCTCAGGTTTGGTATTAGAGGCCTTGAGATATCACATCTCATGCTATAGGAAGGGTCTCAGGATTGGAATGGGAAGGAGTTGGATATCACATCTCAAGCTATAGGAAGGGTCTCAGGTTTGGTATAAGCATTGAGATATCACATCTCATGCTATAGGAAGGGTCTCAGGATTGGAATGGGAAGAAGTTGGATATCACATCTCATGCTATAGGAAGGGTCTCAGGTTTGGTATAAGCATTGAGATATCACATCTCATGCTATAGGAAGGGTCTCAGGGTTGGAATGGGAAGGAGTTGTATATGACATCTCATGCCATAGGAAGGGTCTCAGGTTTGGTATAAGCATTGAGATATCACATCACATGCTATAGGAAGGGTCTCAGGATTGGAATGGGAAGGACTTGGATATCACATCTCATGCTATAGGCAGGGTCTCAGGTTTGGAAAGGGAAGGAGATGGATATCACATTTCATGTTAGAGGTAGGATCTCAGGTTTGGTATTAGAGGCATTGAGATATCACATCTCATGCTATCAGAAGGGTCTCAGGATTGGAATGGGAAGGAGTTGGATATCAAATCTCATGCTAAAGGGATGGTCTAAGGTTTGGAAGGGGAGGGATTTGGACATCATATCTCATGTTATTGGAAGGATCTCAGGTTTGGTATTAGAAGCATTGAGATATCACATCTCATGCTATCGGAAGGGTCTTAGGTTTGGTATAAGCATTGAGATATCACATCTCTGCTATCGGAAGGGTCTCAGGATTGGAATGGGAAGGATTTGGATATCACAATTCATGTTTTATGAGGGTCTCAGTTTTCATATTAGAAGCATTGAGATATCACATATGCTATTGGAAGGGTCTCAGTATTGGAATGGGAAGGAGTTGGATATCACATCTCATGTTATAGGGAGGGTCTCAGTTTTGATATTAGAAGCATTGAGATATCACATATGCTATTGGAAGGGTCTCAGTATTGGAATTGGAAGGAGTTGGATATCACATATGCTAAAGGAAAGGTCTCAGGTTTGGAATGGGAAGGAGTTGGATATCACGTCTCATGTTATAGGAAGGGTCTCAGGTTTGGAATGGGAAGGAGTTGAATATCACATCTCATGCTAAAGGAAGGGTCATCAGGTTCGGTATAAGCATTGAGATATCACATCTCTGCTATCGGAAGGGTCTCAGGATAGGAATGGGAAGGACGTAGATTTCACATCTCATACTATAGGGAGGGTCTCAGTTTTGATATTAGAAGCATTGAGCTATCACATCTCATGCTATCGGAAGGGTCTCAGGATTGGAATGGGATGGAGTTGGATATCACATCTCAAGCTATCTCAGGATTGTAATGGGAAGGAGTTTGATATCACATATCAAGCTATAGGAAGGGTCTCAGGTTTGGAAGGGGAAGGATTTGGATCTCACATCTCAAGCTATCTCAGGATTGGAATGGGAAGGAGTTTGATATTTCATCTCAAGCTATAGGAAGGGTCTCAGGTTTGGAAAGGGAAGGATTTGGATTTCACATCTCATGTTATAGGATGGTTCTCATGTTTGGTTTTAGAAGCATTGAGATATCACATCTCATGCTATGGGAAGGGTCTCAGGTTTGGAATGGGAAGGAGTTGGTTATCACATCTCATGCTAAAGGAAAGGTCTCAGGTCTGGAAGGGAAGGATTTGGATCTCACATCTCATGTTTTAGGACGGGTCTCAGGTTTGGTATTAGAAGCATTGAACTATCACATCTCATGGTATAGGAAGGGTCCCAGGATTGGAATGGGAAGGAGTTGGATATCACATTGAATGGGAAGGAGTTTGATATCACATCTCAAGCTATAGGAAGGGCCTCATGTTTGGAATGGGAATGATTTGGATTTCACATCTCATGTTATAGGATGGTTCTCATGTTTGGTTTTAGAAGCATTGAAATATCACATCTCATGCTATCTGAAGGGTCTCAGGTTTGGAATGGGAAGGAGTTTGATATCACATCTCATGTTAGAGGTAGGATCTCAGGTTTGGTATTAGAGGCATTGAGATATGACATCTCATGCCATCAGAAGGGTCTCAGGATTGGAATGGGAAGGAGTTGGATATCACATCTCATGCTAAAGGGAGGGTCTAAGGTTTGGAAGGGGAAGGATTTGGACATCACATCTCATGTTATTGGAAGGATCTGAGGTTTGGTATTAGAAGCATTGAGATATCACATCTCATGCTATCGGAAGGGTCTCAGGTTTGGTATAAGCATTGAGATATCACATCTCTGCTATCGGAAGGGTCTCAGGATTGGAATGGGAAGGATTTGGATATCACATCTCATGTTATAGGAAGGGTCTCAGGTTTGGTATTAGAAGCATTGAGATATCACATCTCATGCTATATTAAGGGTCTCAGGAATGGAATGGGAAGGACTTGGATATCACATCTCATGATAAAGGAAGGGTCTAAGGTTTGGAAGGGGAAGGATTTGGATATCACATCTCATGTTATTGGACCGGTCTCAGGTTTGGTATTAGAAGCATTGAGATATCAAGTCTCATCGTATAGGACGGGAGTTTGATATCACATCTCATGCCATGGTATGGGTCTCAGGTTTTGTAGAAGCATTGGGATATCACATCTCATGCTATTGGAAGGGTATCAGGATTGGATTTGGAAGGAGTTGGATATCCCATCTCATGCTATAGGAAGGGTCTCAGGTTGGAGTAGAAGGAGTTGGATATCACATCTCATGTTATAGGAAGGATCTCAGGTTTTGTATTAGAAGCATTGAGATATCACATCTCATGCTATAGGAAGGGTCTCAGGATTGGAATGTGAAGCATTTGGATATCACATCTCATGCTAAAGGAAGGGTCTCAGGTTTGGTATAAGCATTGAGATATCACATCTCTGCTATCGGAAGGGTCTAAGGATTGGATTGGGAAGGAATTGGATATCCCTTCTCATGCTATAGGAAGGGTCTCAGGTTGGAATGGGTAGGAGTTGGATATCACATCTCATGTTATAGGAAGGGTCTCAAGATTGAAATGGGAAGGATTTGGATATCACATCTCCTGCTATAGGAAGGGTCTCAGGTTTTCTATTAGAAACATTGAGATATGACATCTCATGCTATAGGAAGGGTTTCAGTATTGGAATGGGAAGGATTTGGATATCACATCTCATGCTAAAGGAAGGGTCTCAGGTTTGGAAGGGGAAGGATTTGGATATCATATCTCATGTTATAGGACATATCTCATGTTATAGGACGGGTCCCAGGTTTGGTATTAGAAGCATTGAGATATCACATCTCATGGTATAGGAAGGGTCTCAGGATTGGAATGGGAAGGAGTTGGATCTCCCTTCTCATGCTACAGGAAGGGTCTCAGGTTGGAATGGGAAGGAGTTGGATATCACATCTCGTTATAGGAAGGGTCTCAGGATTGGAATGGGAAGGAATTGGATATCACATCTCTTGCTATAGGAAGGGTCTCAGGTTTGGAAGGGGAAGGATTTGGATATCATATCTCATGTTATAGGACCGGTCCCAGGTCTGGTATTAGAAGCATTGAGATATCACATCTCATGCTATAGGAGGAGTCTCAGGATTGGAATGGGCAGGAGTTGAATATCACCTCTCATGCTAAAGGAAGGGTATCAGGTTTGATAGAAGCATTGAGATATCACATCTCATGCTATAGGAAGGAACTCAGGATTGGAATGGGAAGGAGTTGGATATCACATCTAATGCCATAGGAAGGGTCATCAGGTTTGGTATAAGCATTGAGATATCACATCTCTGCTATCGGAAGGGTCTCAGGATAGGAATGGTAAGGACTTAGAATTCACATCTCATACTATAGGGAGGGTCTCAGTTTTGATATTAGAAGCATTGAGCTATCACATCTCATGCTATCGGAAGGGTCTCAGGATTGGAATGGGATGGAGTTGGATATCACATCTCAAGCTATCTCAGGATTGGAATGGGAAGGAGTTTGATATTTCATCTCAAGCTATAGGAAGGGTCTCAGGTTTGGAAAGGGAAGGATTTGGATTTCACATCTCATGTTATAGGATGGTTCTCATGTTTGGTTTTAGAAGCATTGAGATATCACATCTCATGCTATCGGAAGGGTCTCAGGTTTGGAAAGGGAAGGATTTGGATTTCACATGTTATAGGATGGTTCTCAGGTTTGGTTTTAGAAGCATTAAATTATAACATCTCATGCTATAGGAAGGGTCTCAGGTTTGGAATGGGAATGATTTGGATTTCACATCTCATGTTATAGGATGGTTCTCATGTTTGGTTTTAGAAGCATTGAAATATCACATCTCATGCTATCTGAAGGGTCTCAGGTTTGGAATGGGAAGGAGTTTGATATCACATCTCATGTTAGAGGTAGGATCTCAGGTTTGGTATTAGAGGCATTGAGATATGACATCTCATGCCATCAGAAGGGTCTCAGGTTTGGAAGGGGAAGGATTTGGACATCACATCTCATGTTATTGGAAGGATCTGAGGTTTGGTATTAGAAGCATTGAGATATCACATCTCATGCTATCGGAAGGGTCTCAGGTTTGGTATAAGCATTGAGATATCACATCTCTGCTATCGGAAGGGTCTCAGGATTGGAATGGGAAGGATTTGGATATCACATCTCATGTTATAGGAAGGGTCTCAGGTTTGGTATTAGAAGCATTGAGATATCACATCTCATGCTATATTAAGGGTCTCAGGAATGGAATGGGAAGGACTTGGATATCACATCTCATGATAAAGGAAGGGTCTAAGGTTTGGAAGGGGAAGGATTTGGATATCACATCTCATGTTATTGGACCGGTCTCAGGTTTGGTATTAGAAGCATTGAGATATCAAGTCTCATGGTATAGGACGGGAGTTTGATATCACATCTCATGCCATGGTATGGGTCTCAGGTTTTGTAGAAGCATTGGGATATCACATCTCATGCTATTGGAAGGGTATCAGGATTGGATTTGGAAGGAGTTGGATATCCCATCTCATGCTATAGGAAGGGTCTCAGGTTGGAGTAGAAGGAGTTGGATATCACATCTCATGTTATAGGAAGGGTCTCAGGATTGGAATGGGAAGGACTTGGATATCACATCTCATGTTATAGGAAGGATCTCAGGTTTTGTATTAGAAGCATTGAGATATCACATCTCATGCTATAGGAAGGGTCTCAGGATTGGAATGTGAAGCATTTGGATATCACATCTCATGCTAAAGGAAGGGTCTCAGGTTTGGTATAAGCATTGAGATATCACATCTCTGCTATCGGAAGGGTCTAAGGATTGGATTGGGAAGGAATTGGATATCCCTTCTCATGCTATAGGAAGGGTCTCAGGTTGGAATGGGTAGGAGTTGGATATCACATCTCATGTTATAGGAAGGGTCTCAAGATTGAAATGGGAAGGATTTGGATATCACATCTCTTGCTATAGGAAGGGTCTCAGGTTTTCTATTAGAAACATTGAGATATGACATCTCATGCTATAGGAAGGGTTTCAGTATTGGAATGGGAAGGATTTGGATATCACATCTCATGCTAAAGGAAGGGTCTCAGGTTTGGAAGGGGAAGGATTTGGATATCATATCTCATGTTATAGGACATATCTCATGTTATAGGACGGGTCCCAGGTTTGGTATTAGAAGCATTGAGATATCACATCTCATGGTATAGGAAGGGTCTCAGGATTGGAATGGGAAGGAGTTGGATCTCCCTTCTCATGCTACAGGAAGGGTCTCAGGTTGGAATGGGAAGGAGTTGGATATCACATCTCGTTATAGGAAGGGTCTCAGGATTGGAATGGGAAGGAATTGGATATCACATCTCTTGCTATAGGAAGGGTCTCAGGTTTGGAAGGGGAAGGATTTGGATATCATATCTCATGTTATAGGACCGGTCCCAGGTCTGGTATTAGAAGCATTGAGATATCACATCTCATGCTATAGGAGGAGTCTCAGGATTGGAATGGGAAGGAGTTGGATATCACGTCTCATGATATAGGAAGGGTCTCAGGATTGGAATGGGCAGGAGTTGAATATCACCTCTCATGCTAAAGTAAGGGTATCAGGTTTAATAGAAGCATTGAGATATCACATCTCATGCTATAGGAAGGAACTCAGGATTGGAATGGGAAGGAATTGGATATCACATCTAATGCCATAGGAAGGGTCATCAGGTTTGGTATAAGCATTGAGATATCACATCTCTGCTATCGGAAGGGTCTCAGGATAGGAATGGTAAGGACTTAGAATTCACATCTCATACTATAGGGAGGGTCTCAGTTTTGATATTAGAAGCATTGAGCTATCACATCTCATGCTATCGGAAGTGTCTCAGGATTGGAATGGGATGGAGTTGGATATCACATCTCAAGCTATCTCAGGATTGGAATGGGAAGGAGTTTGATATTTCATCTCAAGCTATAGGAAGGGTCTCAGGTTTGGAAAGGGAAGGATTTGGATTTCACATCTCATGTTATAGGATGGTTCTCATGTTTGGTTTTAGAAGCATTGAGATATCACATCTCATGCTATCGGAAGGGTCTCAGGTTTGGAAAGGGAAGGATTTGGATTTCACATGTTATAGGATGGTTCTCAGGTTTGGTTTTAGAAGCATTAAATTATAACATCTCATGCTATAGGAAGGGTCTCAGGTTTGGAATGGGAAGGAGTTGGATATCACATCTCTGCTATCTGAAGGGTCTCAGGATTGGAATGGGAAGGAGTTGGATATCCCATCTCGTTATAGGAAGGGTCTCAGGTTTGGTATTAGAAGCAATGAGATATCACATCTCATGCTATAGGAAGGGTCTAAGGTTTGGAAGGGGACGGATTTGGGTATCACATCTCATGTTATAGGACCGGTCTCAGGTTTGGTATTTGAAGCATTGAGATATCAAGTCTCATGGTATAGGACGGGTCTCAGAATTGGAATGAGAAGGAGTTGGATATCACATCTCAAGCTATAGGAAGGGTCTCATGATTGGAATGGGAAGGAGTTGGATATCACATCTCATGTTATAGGAAGGGTCTCAGGATTGGAATGGGAAGGACTTGGATATCACATCTCATTCTATAGGAAGGCTCTCAGGGTTGGAAGGGGAAGGAGTTGGATATCACATTTCATGTTAGAGGTAGGATCTCAGGTTTGGTTTTAGAGGCATTGAGATATCACATCTCATGCCATCAGAAGGGTCTCAGGATTGGAATGGGAAGGAGTTGGATATCACATCTCATGTTATAGGAAGGACCTTAGGTTTGGTATTAGAAGCATTGAGATATCACATCTCATGCTATAGGAAGGGTCTCGGGATTGGAATGGGAAGGAGTTGGATATCACATCTCATGTTATTGGAAGGATCTCAGGTTTGGTATTAGAAGCATTGAGATATCACATCTCATGCTATCGGAAGGGTCTTAGGTTTGGTATAAGCATTGAGATATCACATCTCTGCTATCGGAAGGGTCTCAGGATTGGAATGGGAAGGATTTGGATATCATAATTCATGTTATAGGAAGGGTCTCAGTTTTGGTATTAGAAGCATTGAGATATCACATCTCATGCTATAGGAAGGGTCTCAGGATTGGAATGGGAAGGACTTGGATATCACATCTCATGTTATAGGAAGGGTCTCAGGTTTGGTATTAGAAGCATTGAGATATCACATCTCATGCTATAGGAAGGGTCTCAGGAATGGAATGGGAAGGACTTGGATATCACATCTCATGATAAAGGAAGGGTCTAAGGTTTGGAAGGGGAAGGATTTGGATATCACATCTCATGTTATTGGACCGGTCTCAGGTTTGGTATTAGAAGCATTGAGATATCAAGTCTCATGGTATAGGACGGGAGTTTGATATCACATCTCATGCCATGGTATGGGTCTCAGGTTTTGTAGAAGCATTGGTATATCACATCTCATGCTATCGGAAGGGTATCAGGATTGGATTTGGAAGGAGTTGGATATCCCATCTCATGCTATAGGAAGGGTCTCAGGTTGGAATAGAAGGAGTTGGATATCACATCTCATGTTATAGGAAGGGTCTCAGGATTGGAATGGGAAGGACTTGGATATCACATCTCATGCTGCAGGAAGGGTCTCAGGTTTGGAAAAGGAAGGAGTTGGATATCACATTTCATGTTAGAGGTAGGATCTCAGGTTTGGTATTAGAGGCATTGAGATATCAGATCTCATGCTATCAGAAGGGTATCAGGATTGGAATGGGAAGGAGTTGGATATCACATCTCATGCTAAAGGGAGGGTCTCAGGTTTGGAATGGGAAGGATTTGGATATCACATCTCATGTTATAGGAAGGACCTTAGGTTTGGTATTAGAAGCATTGAGATATCACATCTCATGCTATAGGAAGGGTCTCGGGATTGGAATGGGAAGGAGTTGGATATCACATCTCATGTTATAGGAAGGATCTCAGGTTTGGTATTAGAAGCATTGAGATATCACATCTCATGCTATAGGAAGGGTCTCAGGATTGGAATGGGAGGAGCTATATATCACATCTCATGCTCAAGGAAGGGTCTCAGGTTTGGAAGGGGAAGGATTTGGATATCACATCTCATGTTATAGGACGGGTCTCAGGTTTGGTATTAGAAGCATTGTGATATCACATCTCATGCTATAGGATGTGTCTCAGGATTGGAATGGGAAGGAGTTGGATATCACATCTCATGCTATAGGAAGGGTTTCAGGTTTGGTAGAAGCATTGAGATATCACATCTCATGCTATAGGAAGAGTCTCAGGTTTGGGAAGGGAAGGATTTGGATTTCACATCTCATGTTATAGGATGGTTCTCATGTTTGGTTTTTGAAGCATTGAGATATCACATCTCATGCTATCGGAAGGGTCTCAGGTTTGGAATGGGAAGGAGTTGGATATCAGATCTCCTGTTATAGGAAGGCTCTCAGGTTTGGAATGGGAAGGAGTTGGATATGACATCTCTTGTTATAGGGAGGGTCTCAGAATTTGAATGGTAAGGAGTTGGATATCACATCTCATGCTATAGGAAGGGTCTCAGGTTGGAATGGGAAGGAGTTGGATATCACATCTCATGTTATATACAGGAAGGGTCTCAGGATTGGAATGGGAAGGATTTGGATATCACATCTCTTGCTATAGGAAGGGTCTCAGGTTTTTTATTAGAAACATTGAGATATCACATCTCATGCTATAGGAAGGGTTTTAGGATTGGAATTGGAAGTATTTGGATATCACATCTCATGCTAAAGGAAGGGTCTCAGGTTTGGAAGGGGAAGGATTTGGATATCACATCTCATCCAATAGGAAGGGTCTCAGGTTTGGAATGGGAAGGAATTGGATATCACATCTCATGTTATAGGAAGGGTCTCAGGTTTTTTATTAGAAACATTGAGATATCACATCTCATGTTATAGGACGGTTCCCAGGTTTGGTATTAGAAGCATTGAGATATCACATCTCATGGTATAGGAAGGGTCTCAGGGTTGGAATGGGAAGGAGTTGGATATCACATCTCATCCAATAGGAAGGGTCTCAGGTTTGGAATGGGAAGGAATTGGATATCACATCTCATGCTATAGGAAGGATCTCAGGTTTGGTATTAGAAGCATTGAGATATCACATCTCATGCTATAGGAAGGGTCTCAGGATTGGAATGTGAAGGATTTGGATATCACATCTCATGCTAAAGGAAGGGTCTCAGGTTTGGTAGAAGCATTGAGATATCACATCTCATGCTATAGGAAGGGTCTCAGGATTTGAATGGCAAGGAGTTGGATATCACATCTCATGCCATAGGAAGCGTCTCAGGTTTGGTATAAGCATTGAGATATCACATCTCTGCTATCGGAAGGTTCTCAGGATTGGATTGGGAAGGAGTTGGATATCCCTTCCCATGCTATAGGAAGTGTCTCAGGTTGGAATGGGAAGGAGTTGAATATCACATCTCATGTTATAGGAAGGGTCTCAGGATTGGAATGGGAAGGATTTGGATATCACATCTCTTGCTATAGGAAGGGTCTCAGGATTGGAATGGGAAGGATTTGGATATCACATCTCATGTCATAGGAAGGATCTCAGGTTTGGTATTAGAAGCATTGATATATCACATCTCATGCTATAGGAATGGTCTCAGGATTGGAATGGGTAGGAGTTGGATATTACATTCTTGCTATAGTAAGGGTCTCATGTTTGGAATGGGAAGGAGTTGGATATCACATATGCTATAGGAAGTGTCTCAGGTTTGGAACGGGAAGGAGTTGGATATCACATCTCATGTTATAGGAAGGGTCTCAGGTTTGGTATAAGCATTGAGATATCGCATCTCTGCTATCAGGAGTGGCTCAGGATTGGAATGGGAAGGAGTTGGATATCCCATCTCATGTTAAAGGACGGGTCTCTGGTTTGGTATTAGAATCATTGAGATATCACATCGCATGCTGTAGGAAGGGTCTAAGGGTTGGAATGGGATGGACTTGGATATCACATCTCATGCTATAGTTAGGCTCTCAGGTTTGGTATAAGCATTGAGATATCACATCTCATGCTATAGGAAGGGTCTCAGGATTGGAATGGGAAGGATTTGGATATCACATCTCATGCTATAGGAAGGGTCTCAGATTTGGTATAAGCATTGAGATATCACATCTCATGCTATAGGAAGGGTCTCAGGATTGGAATGGGAAGGAGTTGTATATGACATCTCAAGCCTTAGGAAGGGTCTCAGGTTTGGTATAAGCATTGAGATATCACATCTCTGCTATCGGAAGGGTCTCAGGATTGGAATGGGAAGGAGTTGGATATCCCATCTCATGTTATAGGAAGGGTCTCAGGTTTGGTATTAGAAGCATTGAGATATCACATCTCATGCTATAGGAAGGGTCTCAGGATTGGAATGGGAAGGAGTTGGATATCACATCTCATTATAAAGGAAGGGTCTAAGGTTTGGAAGGGGAAGGATTTGGATATCACATCTCATGTTATAGGACGGGTCTCAGGTTTGGTATTAGAAGCATTGAGATATCAAGTCTCATGGTATAAGAAGGGTCTCAGAATTGGAATGGGAAGGAGTTGGATATCACATCTCAAGCTATAGGAAGCGTCTCAGGATTGGAATGGGAAGGAGTTTGATATCACATCTCATGCCATAGTATGGGTCTCAGGTTTGGTAGAAGCATTGGGATATCACATCTCATGCTATAGGAAGGGTCTCAGGATTGGAATGGGAAGAAGTTGGATATCACATCTCAAGCTATAGGAAGGGTCTCAGGTTTGGTATAAGCATTGAGATATCACATCTCATGCTATAGGAAGGGTCTCAGGGTTGGAATGGGAAGGAGTTGTATATGACATCTCATGCCATAGGAAGGGTCTCAGGTTTGGTATAAGCATTGAGATATCACATCACATGCTATAGGAAGGGTCTCAGGATTGGAATGGGAAGGACTTGGATATCAC
This sequence comes from Ambystoma mexicanum, assembly GCF_040938575.1. Taxonomy (NCBI): domain Eukaryota; kingdom Metazoa; phylum Chordata; class Amphibia; order Caudata; family Ambystomatidae; genus Ambystoma; species Ambystoma mexicanum. Next base: position 13,237,864 of record NW_027182455.1, on the reverse strand, counting down.
ATCACATGCTATAGGAAGGGTCTCAGGATTGGAATGGGAAGGACTTGGATATCACATCTCATGCTATAGGCAGGGTCTCAGGTTTGGAAAGGGAAGGAGATGGATATCACATTTCATGTTAGAGGTAGGATCTCAGGTTTGGTATTAGAGGCAATGAGATATCACATCTCATGCTATCAGATGGGTCTCAGGATTGGAATGGGAAGGAGTTGGATATCACATTTCATGCTAAAGGGAGGGTCTCAGGTTTGGAAGGGGAAGGATTTGGAAATCACATCTCATATTATAGGAAGGATCTCAGGTTTGGTATTAGAAGCATTGAGATATCACATCTCATGCTATCGGAAGGATCTCAGGTTTGGTATTAGAAGCATTGAGATATCACATCTCATGCTATCATAAGGGTCTCAGGATTGGAATGGGAAGGAGTTGGATATCACATCTCATGTTATAGGAAGGATCTCAGGTTTGGTATTAGAAGCATTGAGACATCACATCTCATGCTATAGGAAGGGTCTCAGGATTGGAATGGGAAGGAGTTGGATATCACATCTCATGCTATAGGAAGGGTCTCAGGTTTGGTATAAGCATTGAGATATCACATCTCATGCTATAGGAAGGGTCTCAGGATTGGAATGGGAAGGATTTGGATATCACATCTTATGCTATAGGAAGGGTCTCAGGTTTGGTATAAGCACTGAGATATCACATCTCATGCTATAGGAAGGGTCTCAGGATTGGAATGGGAAGAAGTTGGATATCACATCTCATGCTATAGGAAGGGTCTCAGGTTTGGTATAAGCATTGAGATATCACATCTCATGCTATAGGAAGGGTCTCAGGGTTGGAATGGGAAGGAGTTGTATATGACATCTCATGCCATAGGAAGGGTCTCAGGTTTGGTATAAGCATTGAGATATCACATCACATGCTATAGGAAGGGTCTCACGATTGGAATGGGAAGGACTTGGATATCACATCTCATGCTATAGGCAGGGTCTCAGGGTTGGAAAGGGAAGGAGATGGATATCACATTTCATGTTAGAGGTAGGATCTCAGGTTTGGTATTAGAGGCATTGAGATATCACATCTCATGCTATCAGAAGGGTCTCAGGATTGGAATGGGAAGGAGTTGGATATCACATTTCATGCTAAAGGGAGGGTCTCAGGTTTGGAAGGGGAAGGATTTGGAAATCACATCTCATATTATAGGAAGGATCTCAGGTTTGGTATTAGAAGCATTGAGATATCACATCTCATGCTATCGGAAGGATCTCAGGTTTGGTATAAGAGGCATTGAGATATCACATCTCATGCTATCATAAGGGTCTCAGGATTGGAATGGGAAGGAGTTGGATATCACATCTCATGTTATAGGAAGGATCTCAGGTTTGGTATTAGAAGCATTGAGACATCACATCTCATGCTATAGGAAGGGTCTCAGGATTGGAATGGGAAGGAGTTGGATATCACATCTCATGCTATAGGAAGGGTCTCAGGTTTATTATAAGCATTGAGATATCACATCTCATGCTATAGGAAGGGTCTCAGGATTGGAAAGGGAAGGATTTGGATATCACATCTTATGCTATAGGAAGGGTCTCAGGTTTGGTATAAGCATGGAGATATCACTTCTCATGCTATAGGAAGGGTCTCAGGATTGGAATGGGAAGGAGTTGGATATCCCATCTCATGCTATAGGAAGGGTCTCAGATTTGGTATAAGCATTGAGATATCACATCTCATGCTATAGGAAGGGTCTCAGGATTGGAATGGGAAGGAGGTGTATATGACATCTCAGGCCATAGGAAGGGTCTCAGATTTGGTATAAGCATTGAGATATCACATCTCATGATATCGGAAGGGTCTCAGGATTGGAATGGGAAGGAGTTGGATATCACATCTCATTATAAAGGAAGGGTCTAAGGTTTGGAAGGGGATGGATTTGGATATCACATCTCATGTTATAGGACGGGTCTCAGGTTTGGTATTAGAAGCATTGAGATATCAAGTGTCATGGTATAAGAAGGGTCTCAGAATTGGAATGGGAAGGAGTTGGATATCACATCTCAAGCTATAGGAAGCGTCTCAGGATTGGAATGGGAAGGAGTTTGATATCACATCTCATGCCATAGTATGGGTCTCAGGTTTGGTAGAAGCATTGGGATATCACATCTCATGCTATCGGAAGGGTATCAGTATTGGATTTGGAAGGAGTTGGATATCCCATCTCATGCTATAGGAAGGGTCTCAGGTTAGAATGGGAAGGAGTTGGATATCACATTTCATGTTATAGGAAGGGTCTCAGGATTGGAATGGGAAGGACTTGGATATCATATCTCATGCTATAGGAAGGCTCTCAGGTTTGGAAGGGGAAGGAGTTGGATATCACATTTCATGTTAGAGGAAGGATCTCAGGTTTGGTATTAGAGGCCTTGAGATATCACATCTCATGCTATAGGAAGGGTCTCAGGATTGGAATGGGAAGGAGTTGGATATCACATCTCAAGCTATAGGAAGGGTCTCAGGTTTGGTATAAGCATTGAGATATCACATCTCATGCTATAGGAAGGGTCTCAGGATTGGAATGGGAAGAAGTTGGATATCACATCTCATGCTATAGGAAGGGTCTCAGGTTTGGTATAAGCATTGAGATATCACATCTCATGCTATAGGAAGGGTCTCAGGGTTGGAATGGGAAGGAGTTGTATATGACATCTCATGCCATAGGAAGGGTCTCAGGTTTGGTATAAGCATTGAGATATCACATCACATGCTATAGGAAGGGTCTCAGGATTGGAATGGGAAGGACTTGGATATCACATCTCATGCTATAGGCAGGGTCTCAGGTTTGGAAAGGGAAGGAGATGGATATCACATTTCATGTTAGAGGTAGGATCTCAGGTTTGGTATTAGAGGCATTGAGATATCACATCTCATGCTATCAGAAGGGTCTCAGGATTGGAATGGGAAGGTGTTGGATATCAAATCTCATGCTAAAGGGATGGTCTAAGGTTTGGAAGGGGAGGGATTTGGACATCATATCTCATGTTATTGGAAGGATCTCAGGTTTGGTATTAGAAGCATTGAGATATCACATCTCATGCTATCGGAAGGGTCTTAGGTTTGGTATAAGCATTGAGATATCACATCTCTGCTATCGGAAGGGTCTCAGGATTGGAATGGGAAGGATTTGGATATCACAATTCATGTTATAGGGAGGGTCTCAGTTTTCATATTAGAAGCATTGAGATATCACATATGCTATTGGAAGGGTCTCAGTATTGGAATGGGAAGGAGTTGGATATCACATCTCATGTTATAGGGAGGGTCTCAGTTTTGATATTAGAAGCATTGAGATATCACATATGCTATTGGAAGGGTCTCAGTATTGGAATTGGAAGGAGTTGGATATCACATATGCTAAAGGAAAGGTCTCAGGTTTGGAATGGGAAGGAGTTGGATATCACGTCTCATGTTATAGGAAGGGTCTCAGGTTTGGAATGGGAAGGAGTTGAATATCACATCTCATGCTAAAGGAAGGGTCATCAGGTTCGGTATAAGCATTGAGATATCACATCTCTGCTATCGGAAGGGTCTCAGGATAGGAATGGGAAGGACGTAGATTTCACATCTCATACTATAGGGAGGGTCTCAGTTTTGATATTAGAAGCATTGAGCTATCACATCTCATGCTATCGGAAGGGTCTCAGGATTGGAATGGGATGGAGTTGGATATCACATCTCAAGCTATCTCAGGATTGTAATGGGAAGGAGTTTGATATCACATATCAAGCTATAGGAAGGGTCTCAGGTTTGGAAGGGGAAGGATTTGGATCTCACATCTCAAGCTATCTCAGGATTGGAATGGGAAGGAGTTTGATATTTCATCTCAAGCTATAGGAAGGGTCTCAGGTTTGGAAAGGGAAGGATTTGGATTTCACATCTCATGTTATAGGATGGTTCTCATGTTTGGTTTTAGAAGCATTGAGATATCACATCTCATGCTATGGGAAGGGTCTCAGGTTTGGAATGGGAAGGAGTTGGTTATCACATCTCATGCTAAAGGAAAGGTCTCGGGTCTGGAAGGGGAAGGATTTGGATCTCACATCTCATGTTTTAGGACGGGTTTCAGGTTTGGTATTAGAAGCATTGAACTATCACATCTCATGGTATAGGAAGGGTCCCAGGATTGGAATGGGAAGGAGTTGGATATCACATTGAATGGGAAGGAGTTTGATATCACATCTCAAGCTATAGGAAGGGCCTCATGTTTGGAATGGGAATGATTTGGATTTCACATCTCATGTTATAGGATGGTTCTCATGTTTGGTTTTAGAAGCATTGAAATATCACATCTCATGCTATCTGAAGGGTCTCAGGTTTGGAATGGGAAGGAGTTTGATATCACATCTCATGTTAGAGGTAGGATCTCAGGTTTGGTATTAGAGGCATTGAGATATGACATCTCATGCCATCAGAAGGGTCTCAGGATTGGAATGGGAAGGAGTTGGATATCACATCTCATGTTATAGGATGGTTCTCATGTTTGGTTTTAGAAGCATTGAGATATCACATCTCATGCTATAGGAAGGGTCTAAGGTTTGGAAGGGGACGGATTTGGGTATCACATCTCATGTTATAGGACCGGTCTCAGGTTTGGTATTTGAAGCATTGAGATATCAAGTCTCATGGTATAGGACGGGTCTCAGAATTGGAATGAGAAGGAGTTGGATATCACATCTCAAGCTATAGGAAGGGTCTCATGATTGGAATGGGAAGGAGTTGGATATCACATCTCATGTTATAGGAAGGGTCTCAGGTTTGGAATGGGAAGGACTTGGACATCACATCTCATTCTGTAGGAAGGCTCTCAGGGTTGGAAGGGGAAGGAGTTGGATATCACATTTCATGTTAGAGGTAGGATCTCAGGTTTGGTTTTAGAGGCATTGAGATATCACATCTCATGCCATCAGAAGGGTCTCAGGATTGGAATGGGAAGGAGTTGGATATCAAATCTCATGCTAAAGGGATGGTCTAAGGTTTGGAAGGGGAGGGATTTGGACATCATATCTCATGTTATTGGAAGGATCTCAGGTTTGGGATTAGAAGCATTGAGATATCACATCTCATGCTATCGGAAGGGTCTTAGGTTTGGTATAAGCATTGAGATATCACATCTCTGCTATCGGAAGGGTCTCAGGATTGGAATGGGAAGGATTTGGATATCACAATTCATGTTATAGGAAGGGTCTCAGGTTTGGTATTAGAAGCATTGAGATATCACATCTCATGCTATAGGAAGGGTCTCAGGATTGGAATGGGAAGGACTTGGATATCACATCTCATGTTATAGGAAGGGTCTCAGGTTTGGTATTAGAAGCATTTAGAGATCACATCTCATGCTATAGGAAGGGTCTCAGGAATGGAATGGGAAGGACTTGGATATCACATCTCATGATAAAGGAAGGGTCTAAGGTTTGGAAGGGGAAGGATTTGGATATCACATCTCATGTTATTGGACCGGTCTCAGGTTTGGTATTAGAAGCATTGAGATATCAAGTCTCATGGTATAGGACGGGAGTTTGATATCACATCTCATGCCATGGTATGGGTCTCAGGTTTTGTAGAAGCATTTGGATATCACATCTCATGCTATCGGAAGGGTATCAGGATTGGATTTGGAAGGAGTTGGATATCCCATCTCTTGCTATAGGAAGGGTCTCAGGTTGGAATAGAAGGAGTTGGATATCACATCTCATGTTATAGGAAGGGTCTCAGGATTGGAATGGGAAGGACTTGGATATCACATCTCATGCTGTAGGAAGGGTCTCAGGTTTGGAAAAGGAAGGAGTTGGATATCACATTTCATGTTAGAGGTAGGATCTCAGGTTTGGTATTAGAGGCATTGAGATATCACATCTCATGCTATCAGAAGGGTATCAGGATTGGAATGGGAAGGAGTTGGATATCACATCTCATGCTAAAGGGAGGGTCTCAGGTTTGGAATGGGAAGGATTTGGATATCACATCTCATGTTATAGGAAGGACCTTAGGTTTGGTATTAGAAGCATTGAGATATCACATCTCATGCTATAGGAAGGGTCTCGGGATTGGAATGGGAAGGAGTTGGATATCACATCTCATGTTATAGGAAGGATCTCAGGTTTGGTATTAGAAGCATTGAGATATCACATCTCATGCTATAGGAAGGGTCTCGGGATTGGAATGGGAAGGAGTTGGATATCACATCTCATGTTATAGGAAGGATCTCAGGTTTGGTATTAGAAGCATTGAAATATCACATCTCTGCTATCGGAAGGGTCTCAGGATTAGAATGGGAGGAGCTGGATATCACATCTCATGCTAAAGGAAGGGTCTCAGGTTTGGAAGGGGAAGGAGTTGGATATCACATCTCATGCTAAAGGGAGGGTCTCAGGTTTGGAATGGGAAAGATTTGGATATCACATCTCATGTTATAGGAAGGACCTTAGGTTTGGTATTAGAAGCATTGAGATATCACATCTCATGCTATAGGAAGGGTCTCGGGATTGGAATGGGAAGGAGTTGGATATCACATCTCATGTTATTGGAAGGATCTCAGGTTTGGTATTAGAAGCATTGAGATATCACATCTCATGCTATCGGAAGGGTCTTAGGTTTGGTATAAGCATTGAGATATCACATCTCTGCTATCGGAAGGGTCTCAGGATTGGAATGGGAAGGATTTGGATATCATAATTCATGTTATAGGAAGGGTCTCAGGTTTGGTATTAGAAGCATTGAGATATCACATCTCATGCTATAGGAAGGGTCTCAGGATTGGAATGGGAAGGATTTGGATATCACATCTCATGTTATAGGAAGGACCTTAGGTTTGGTATTAGAAGCATTGAGATATCACATCTCATGCTATAGGAAGGGTCTCGGGATTGGAATGGTAAGGAGTTGGATATCACATCTCATGTTATAGGAAGGATCTCAGGTTTGGTATTAGAAGCATTGAGATATCACATCTCATGCTATAGGAAGGGTCTCGGGATTGGAATGGGAAGGAGTTGGATATCACATCTCATGTAATAGGAAGGATCTCAGGTTTGGTATTAGAAGCATTGAAATATCACATCTCTGCTATCGGAAGGGTCTCAGGATTAGAATGGGAGGAGCTGGATATCACATCTCATGCTAAAGGAAGGGTCTCAGGTTTGGAAGGGGAAGGAGTTGGATATCACATCTCATGCTAAAGGGAGGGTCTCAGGTTTGGAATGGGAAGGATTTGGATATCACATCTCATGTTATAGGAAGGACCTTAGGTTTGGTATTAGAAGCATTGAGATATCACATCTCATGCTATAGGAAGGGTCTCGGGATTGGAATGGGAAGGAGTTGGATATCACATCTCATGTTATTGGAAGGATCTCAGGTTTGGTATTAGAAGCATTGAGATATCACATCTCATGCTATCGGAAGGGTCTTAGGTTTGGTATAAGCATTGAGATATCACATCTCTGCTATCGGAAGGGTCTCAGGATTGGAATGGGAAGGATTTGGATATCATAATTCATGTTATAGGAAGGGTCTCAGGTTTGGTATTAGAAGCATTGAGATATCACATCTCATGCTATAGGAAGGGTCTCAGGATTGGAATGGGAAGGACTTGGATATCACATCTCATGTTATAGGAAGGGTCTCAGGTTTGGTATTAGAAGCATTGAGATATCACATCTCATGCTATAGGAAGGGTCTCAGGAATGGAATGGGAAGGACTTGGATATCACATCTCATGATAAAGGAAGGGTCTAAGGTTTGGAAGGGGAAGGATTTGGATATCACATCTCATGTTATTGGACCGGTCTCAGGTTTGGTATTAGAAGCATTGAGATATCAAGTCTCATGGTATAGGACGGGAGTTTGATATCACATCTCATGCCATGGTATGGGTCTCAGGTTTTGTAGAAGCATTGGTATATCACATCTCATGCTATCGGAAGGGTATCAGGATTGGATTTGGAAGGAGTTGGATATCCCATCTCATGCTATAGGAAGGGTCTCAGGTTGGAATAGAAGGAGTTGGATATCACATCTCATGTTATAGGAAGGGTCTCAGGATTGGAATGGGAAGGACTTGGATATCACATCTCATGCTGTAGGAAGGGTCTCAGGTTTGGAAAAGGAAGGAGTTGGATATCACATTTCATGTTAGAGGTAGGATCTCAGGTTTGGTATTAGAGGCATTGAGATATCAGATCTCATGCTATCAGAAGGGTATCAGGATTGGAATGGGAAGGATTTGGATATCACATCTCATGTTATAGAAAGGACCTTAGGTTTGGTATTAGAAGCATTGAGATATCACATCTCATGCTATAGGAAGGGTCTCGGGATTGGAATGGGAAGGAGTTGGATATCACATCTCATGTTATAGGAAGGATCTCAGGTTTGGTATTAGACGCATTGAGATATCACATCTCATGCTATAGGAAGGGTCTCAGGATTGGAATGGGAGGAGCTATATATCACATCTCATGCTCAAGGAAGGGTCTCAGGTTTGGAAGGGGAAGGATTTGGATATCACATCTCATGTTATAGGACGGGTCTCAGGTTTGGTATTAGAAGCATTGTGATATCACATCTCATGCTATAGGATGTGTCTCAGGATTGGAATGGGAAGGAGTTGGATATCACATCTCATGCTATAGGAAGGGTTTCAGGTTTGGTAGAAGCATTGAGATATCACATCTCATGCTATAGGAAGAGTCTCAGGTTTGGGAAGGGAAGGATTTGGATTTCACATCTCATGTTATAGGATGGTTCTCATGTTTGGTTTTTGAAGCATTGAGATATCACATCTCATGCTATCGGAAGGGTCTCAGGTTTGGAATGGGAAGGAGTTGGATATCAGATCTCCTGTTATAGGAAGGGTCTCAGGTTTGGAATGGGAAGGAGTTGGATATGACATCTCTTGTTATAGGGAGGGGCTCAGAATTTGAATGGTAAGGAGTTGGATATCACATCTCATGCTATAGGAAGGGTCTCAGGTTGGAATGGGAAGGAGTTGGATATCACATCTCATGTTATATACAGGAAGGGTCTCAGGATTGGAATGGGAAGGATTTGGATATCACATCTCTTGCTATAGGAAGGGTCTCAGGTTTTTTATTAGAAACATTGAGATATCACATCTCATTCTATAGGAAGGGTTTTAGGATTGGAATTGGAAGTATTTGGATATCACATCTCATGCTAAAGGAAGGCTCTCAGGTTTGGAAGGGGAAGGATTTGGATATCACATCTCATCCAATAGGAAGGGTCTCAGGTTTGGAATGGGAAGGAATTGGATATCACATCTCATGTTATAGGAAGGGTCTCAGGTTTTTTATTAGAAACATTGAGATATCACATCTCATGTTATAGGACGGTTCCCAGGTTTGGTATTAGAAGCATTGAGATATCACATCTCATGGTATAGGAAGGGTCTCAGGGTTGGAATGGGAAGGAGTTGGATATCACATCTCATCCAATAGGAAGGGTCTCAGGTTTGGAATGGGAAGGAATTGGATATCACATCTCATGTTATAGGAAGGATCTCAGGTTTGGTATTAGAAGCATTGAGATATCACATCTCATGCTATAGGAAGGGTCTCAGGATTGGAATGTGAAGGATTTGGATATCACATCTCATGCTAAAGGAAGGGTCTCAGGTTTGGTAGAAGCATTGAGATATCACATCTCATGCTATAGGAAGGGTCTCAGGATTTGAATGGCAAGGAGTTGGATATCACATCTCATGCCATAGGAAGCGTCTCAGGTTTGGTATAAGCATTGAGATATCACATCTCTGCTATCGGAAGGTTCTCAGGATTGGATTGGGAAGGAGTTGGATATCCCTTCCCATGCTATAGGAAGTGTCTCAGGTTGGAATGGGAAGGAGTTGAATATCACATCTCATGTTATAGGAAGGGTCTCAGGATTGGAATGGGAAGGATTTGGATATCACATCTCTTGCTATAGGAAGGGTCTCAGGATTGGAATGGGAAGGATTTGGATATCACATCTCATGTCATAGGAAGGATCTCAGGTTTGGTATTAGAAGCATTGATATATCACATCTCATGCTATAGGAATGGTCTCAGGATTGGAATGGGTAGGAGTTGGATATTACATTCTTGCTATAGTAAGGGTCTCATGTTTGGAATGGGAAGGAGTTGGATATCACATATGCTATAGGAAGTGTCTCAGGTTTGGAACGGGAAGGAGTTGGATATCACATCTCATGTTATAAGAAGGGTCTCAGGTTTGGTATAAGCATTGAGATATCACATCTCTGCTATCAGGAGTGGCTCAGGATTGGAATGGGAAGGAGTTGGATATCCCATCTCATGTTAAAGGACGGGTCTCTGGTTTGGTATTAGAATCATTGAGATATCACATCGCATGCTGTAGGAAGGGTCTAAGGATTGGAATGGGATGGACTTGGATATCACATCTCATGCTACAGGTAGGCTCTCAGGTTTGGTATAAGCATTGAGATATCACATCTCATGCTATAGGAAGGGTCTCAGGATTGGAATGGGAAGGATTTGGATATCACATCTCATGCTATAGGAAGGGTCTCAGATTTGGTATAAGCATTGAGATATCACATCTCATGCTATAGGAAGGGTCTCAGGATTGGAATGGGAAGGAGTTGTATATGACATCTCAAGCCTTAGGAATGGTCTCAGGTTTGGTATAAGCATTGAGATATCACATCTCTGCTATCGGAAGGGTCTCAGGATTGGAATGGGAAGGAGTTGGATATCCCATCTCATGTTATAGGAAGGGTCTCAGGTTTGGTATTAGAAGCATTGAGATATCACATCTCATGCTATAGGAAGGGTCTCAGGATTGGAATGGGAAGGAGTTGGATATCACATCTCATTATAAAGGAAGGGTCTAAGGTTTGGAAGGGGAAGGATTTGGATATCACATCTCATGTTATAGGACGGGTCTCAGGTTTGGTATTAGAAGCATTGAGATATCAAGTCTCATGGTATAAGAAGGATCTCAGAATTGGAATGGGAAGGAGTTGGATATCACATCTCAAGCTATAGGAAGCGTCTCAGGATTGGAATGGGAAGGAGTTTGATATCACATCTCATGCCATAGTATGGGTCTCAGGTTTGGTAGAAGCATTGGGATATCACATCTCATGCTATAGGAAGGGTCTCAGGATTGGAATGGGAAGAAGTTGGATATCACATCTCAAGCTATAGGAAGGGTCTCAGGTTTGGTATAAGCATTGAGATATCACATCTCATGCTATAGGAAGGGTCTCAGGGTTGGAATGGGAAGGAGTTGTATATGACATCTCATGCCATAGGAAGGGTCTCAGGTTTGGTATAAGCATTGAGATATCACATCACATGCTATAGGAAGGGTCTCAGGATTGGAATGGGAAGGACTTGGATATCACATCACATGCTATAGGAAGGGTCTCAGGATTGGAATGGGAAGGACTTGGATATCACATCTCATGCTATAGGCAGGGTCTCAGGTTTGGAAAGGGAAGGAGATGGATATCACATTTCATGTTAGAGGTAGGATCTCAGGTTTGGTATTAGAGGCAATGAGATATCACATCTCATGCTATCAGAAGGGTCTCAGGATTGGAATGGGAAGGAGTTGGATATCACATTTCATGCTAAAGGGAGGGTCTCAGGTTTGGAAGGGGAAGGATTTGGAAATCACATCTCATATTATAGGAAGGATCTCAGGTTTGGTATTAGAAGCATTGAGATATCACATCTCATGCTATCGGAAGGATCTCAGGTTTGGTATAAGAGGCATTGAGATATCACATCTCATGCTATCATAAGGGTCTCAGGATTGGAATGGGAAGGAGTTGGATATCACATCTCATGTTATAGGAAGGATCTCAGGTTTGGTATTAGAAGCATTGAGACATCACATCTCATGCTATAGGAAGGGTCTCAGGATTGGAATGGGAAGGAGTTGGATATCACATCTCATGCTATAGGAAGGGTCTCAGGTTTGGTATAAGCATTGAGATATCACATCTCTTGCTATAGGAAGGGTCTCAGGATTGGAATGGGAAGGATTTGGATATCACATCTTATGCTATAGGAAGGGTCTCAGGTTTGGTATAAGCACTGAGATATCACATCTCATGCTATAGGAAGGGTCTCAGGATTGGAATGGGAAGAAGTTGGATATCACATCTCATGCTATAGGAAGGGTCTCAGGTTTGGTATAAGCATTGAGATATGACATCTCATGCTATAGGAAGGGTCTCAGGGTTGGAATGGGAAGGAGTTGTATATGACATCTCATGCCATAGGAAGGGTCTCAGGTTTGGTATAAGCATTGAGATATCACATCACATGCTATAGGAAGGGTCTCACGATTGGAATGGGAAGGACTTGGATATCACATCTCATGCTATAGGCAGGGTCTCAGGGTTGGAAAGGGAAGGAGATGGATATCACATTTCATGTTAGAGGTAGGATCTCAGGTTTGGTATTAGAGGCATTGAGATATCACATCTCATGCTATCAGAAGGGTCTCAGGATTGGAATGGGAAGGAGTTGGATATCACATTTCATGCTAAAGGGAGGGTCTCAGGTTTGGAAGGGGAAGGATTTGGAAATCACATCTCATATTATAGGAAGGATCTCAGGTTTGGTATTAGAAGCATTGAGATATCACATCTCATGCTTTCGGAAGGATCTCAGGTTTGGTATAAGAGGCATTGAGATATCACATCTCATGCTATCATAAGGGTCTCAGGATTGGAATGGGAAGGAGTTGGATATCACATCTCATGTTATAGGAAGGATCTCAGGTTTGGTATTAGAAGCATTGAGACATCACATCTCATGCTATAGGAAGGGTCTCAGGATTGGAATGGGAAGGAGTTGGATATCACATCTCATGCTATAGGAAGGGTCTCAGGTTTGGTATAAGCATTGAGATATCACATCTCATGCTATAGGAAGGGTCTCAGGATTGGAAAGGGAAGGATTTGGATATCACATCTTATGCTATAGGAAGGGTCTCAGGTTTGGTATAAGCATGGAGATATCACTTCTCATGCTATAGGAAGGGTCTCAGGATTGGAATGGGAAGGAGTTGGATATCCCATCTCATGCTATAGGAAGGGTCTCAGATTTGGTATAAGCATTGAGATATCACATCTCATGCTATAGGAAGGGTCTCAGGATTGGAATGGGAAGGAGTTGTATATGACATCTCAGGCCATAGGAAGGGTCTCAGATTTGGTATAAGCATTGAGATATCACATCTCATGATATCGGAAGGGTCTCAGGATTGGAATGGGAAGGAGTTGGATATCACATCTCATTATAAAGGAAGGGTCTAAGGTTTGGAAGGGGATGGATTTGGATATCACATCTCATGTTATAGGACGGGTCTCAGGTTTGGTATTAGAAGCATTGAGATATCAAGTGTCATGGTATAAGAAGGGTCTCAGAATTGGAATGGGAAGGAGTTGGATATCACATCTCAAGCTATAGGAAGCGTCTCAGGATTGGAATGGGAAGGAGTTTGATATCACATCTCATGCCATAGTATGGGTCTCAGGTTTGGTAGAAGCATTGGGATATCACATCTCATGCTATCGGAAGGGTATCAGTATTGGATTTGGAAGGAGTTGGATATCCCATCTCATGCTATAGGAAGGGTCTCAGGTTAGAATGGGAAGGAGTTGGATATCACATTTCATGTTATAGGAAGGGTCTCAGGATTGGAATGGGAAGGACTTGGATATCATATCTCATGCTATAGGAAGGCTCTCAGGTTTGGAAGGGGAAGGAGTTGGATATCACATTTCATGTTAGAGGAAGGATCTCAGGTTTGGTATTAGAAGCATTGAGATATCACATCTCATGCTATAGGAAGGGTCTCGGGATTGGAATGGGAAGGAGTTGGATATCACATCTCATGTTATAGGAAGGATCTCAGGTTTGGTATTAGAAGCATTGAAATATCACATCTCTGCTATCGGAAGGGTCTCAGGATTAGAATGGGAGGAGCTGGATATCACATCTCATGCTAAAGGAAGGGTCTCAGGTTTGGAAGGGGAAGGAGTTGGATATCACATCTCATGCTAAAGGGAGGGTCTCAGGTTTGGAATGGGAAGGATTTGGATATCACATCTCATGTTATAGGAAGGACCTTAGGTTTGGTATTAGAAGCATTGAGATATCACATCTCATGCTATAGGAAGGGTCTCGGGATTGGAATGGGAAGGAGTTGGATATCACATCTCATGTTATTGGAAGGATCTCAGGTTTGGTATTAGAAGCATTGAGATATCACATCTCATGCTATCAGAAGGGTCTTAGGTTTGGTATAAGCATTGAGATATCACATCTCTGCTATCGGAAGGGTCTCAGGATTGGAATGGGAAGGATTTGGATATCATAATTCATGTTATAGGAAGGGTCTCAGGTTTGGTATTAGAAGCATTGAGATATCACATCTCATGCTATAGGAAGGGTCTCAGGATTGGAATGGGAAGGACTTGGATATCACATCTCATGTTATAGGAAGGGTCTCAGGTTTGGTATTAGAAGCATTGAGATATCACATCTCATGCTATAGGAAGGGTCTCAGGAATGGAATGGGAAGGACTTGGATATCACATCTCATGATAAAGGAAGGGTCTAAGGTTTGGAAGGGGAAGGATTTGGATATCACATCTCATGTTATTGGACCGGTCTCAGGTTTGGTATTAGAAGCATTGAGATATCAAGTCTCATGGTATAGGACGGGAGTTTGATATCACATCTCATGCCATGGTATGCGTCTCAGGTTTTGTAGAAGCATTGGTATATCACATCTCATGCTATCGGAAGGGTATCAGGATTGGATTTGGAAGGAGTTGGATATCCCATCTCATGCTATAGGAAGGGTCTCAGGTTGGAATAGAAGGAGTTGGATATCACATCTCATGTTATAGGAAGGGTCTCAGGATTGGAATGGGAAGGACTTGGATATCACATCTCATGCTGTAGGAAGGGTCTCAGGTTTGGAAAAGGAAGGAGTTGGATATCACATTTCATGTTAGAGGTAGGATCTCAGGTTTGGTATTAGAGGCATTGAGATATCAGATCTCATGCTATCAGAAGGGTATCAGGATTGGAATGGGAAGGATTTGGATATCACATCTCATGTTATAGAAAGGACCTTAGGTTTGGTATTAGAAGCATTGAGATATCACATCTCATGCTATAGGAAGGGTCTCGGGATTGGAATGGGAAGGAGTTGGATATCACATCTCATGTTATAGGAAGGATCTCAGGTTTGGTATTAGACGCATTGAGATATCACATCTCATGCTATAGGAAGGGTCTCAGGATTGGAATGGGAGGAGCTATATATCACATCTCATGCTCAAGGAAGGGTCTCAGGTTTGGAAGGGGAAGGATTTGGATATCACATCTCATGTTATAGGACGGGTCTCAGGTTTGGTATTAGAAGCATTGTGATATCACATCTCATGCTATAGGATGTGTCTCAGGATTGGAATGGGAAGGAGTTGGATATCACATCTCATGCTATAGGAAGGGTTTCAGGTTTGGTAGAAGCATTGAGATATCACATCTCATGCTATAGGAAGAGTCTCAGGTTTGGGAAGGGAAGGATTTGGATTTCACATCTCATGTTATAGGATGGTTCTCATGTTTGGTTTTTGAAGCATTGAGATATCACATCTCATGCTATCGGAAGGGTCTCAGGTTTGGAATGGGAAGGAGTTGGATATCAGATCTCCTGTTATAGGAAGGGTCTCAGGTTTGGAATGGGAAGGAGTTGGATATGACATCTCTTGTTATAGGGAGGGTCTCAGAATTTGAATGGTAAGGAGTTGGATATCACATCTCATGCTATAGGAAGGGTCTCAGGTTGGAATGGGAAGGAGTTGGATATCACATCTCATGTTATATACAGGAAGGGTCTCAGGATTGGAATGGGAAGGATTTGGATATCACATCTCTTGCTATAGGAAGGGTCTCAGGTTTTTTATTAGAAACATTGAGATATCACATCTCATTCTATAGGAAGGGTTTTAGGATTGGAATTGGAAGTATTTGGATATCACATCTCATGCTAAAGGAAGGGTCTCAGGTTTGGAAGGGGAAGGATTTGGATATCACATCTCATCCAATAGGAAGGGTCTCAGGTTTGGAATGGGAAGGAATTGGATATCACATCTCATGTTATAGGAAGGGTCTCAGGTTTTTTATTAGAAACATTGAGATATCACATCTCATGTTATAGGACGGTTCCCAGGTTTGGTATTAGAAGCATTGAGATATCACATCTCATGGTATAGGAAGGGTCTCAGGGTTGGAATGGGAAGGAGTTGGATATCACATCTCATCCAATAGGAAGGGTCTCAGGTTTGGAATGGGAAGGAATTGGATATCACATCTCATGTTATAGGAAGGATCTCAGGTTTGGTATTATAAGCATTGAGATATCACATCTCATGCTATAGGAAGGGTCTCAGGATTGGAATGTGAAGGATTTGGATATCACATCTCATGCTAAAGGAAGGGTCTCAGGTTTGGTAGAAGCATTGAGATATCACATCTCATGCTATAGGAAGGGTCTCAGGATTTGAATGGCAAGGAGTTGGATATCACATCTCATGCCATAGGAAGCGTCTCAGGTTTGGTATAAGCATTGAGATATCACATCTCTGCTATCGGAAGGTTCTCAGGATTGGATTGGGAAGGAGTTGGATATCCCTTCCCATGCTATAGGAAGTGTCTCAGGTTGGAATGGGAAGGAGTTGAATATCACATCTCATGTTATAGGAAGGGTCTCAGGATTGGAATGGGAAGGATTTGGATATCACATCTCTTGCTATAAGAAGGGTCTCAGGATTGGAATGGGAAGGATTTGGATATCACATCTCATGTCATAGGAAGGATCTCAGGTTTGGTATTAGGAGCATTGATATATCACATCTCATGCTATAGGAATGGTCTCAGGATTGGAATGGGTAGGAGTTGGATATTACATTCTTGCTATAGTAAGGGTCTCATGTTTGGAATGGGAAGGAGTTGGATATCACATATGCTATAGGAAGTGTCTCAGGTTTGGAACGGGAAGGAGTTGGATATCACATCTCATGTTATAAGAAGGGTCTCAGGTTTGGTATAAGCATTGAGATATCACATCTCTGCTATCAGGAGTGGCTCAGGATTGGAATGGGAAGGAGTTGGATATCCCATCTCATGTTAAAGGACGGGTCTCTGGTTTGGTATTAGAATCATTGAGATATCACATCGCATGCTGTAGGAAGGGTCTAAGGATTGGAATGGGATGGACTTGGATATCACATCTCATGCTATAGGTAGGCTCTCAGGTTTGGTATAAGCATTGAGATATCACATCTCATGCTATAGGAAGGGTCTCAGGATTGGAATGGGAAGGATTTGGATATCACATCTCATGCTATAGGAAGGGTCTCAGATTTGGTATAAGCATTGAGATATCACATCTCATGCTATAGGAAGGGTCTCAGGATTGGAATGGGAAGGAGTTGTATATGACATCTCAAGCCTTAGGAAGGGTCTCAGGTTTGGTATAAGCATTGAGATATCACATCTCTGCTATCGGAAGGGTCTCAGGATTGGAATGGGAAGGAGTTGGATATCCCATCTCATGTTATAGGAAGGGTCTCAGGTTTGGTATTAGAAGCATTGAGATATCACATCTCATGCTATAGGAAGGGTCTCAGGATTGGAATGGGAAGGAGTTGGATATCACATCTCATTATAAAGGAAGGGTCTAAGGTTTGGAAGGGGAAGGATTTGGATATCACATCTCATGTTATAAGACGGGTCTCAGGTTTGGTATTAGAAGCATCGAGATATCAAGTCTCATGGTATAAGAAGGATCTCAGAATTGGAATGGGAAGGAGTTGGATATCACATCTCAAGCTATAGGAAGCGTCTCAGGATTGGAATGGGAAGGAGTTTGATATCACATCTCATGCCATAGTATGGGTCTCAGGTTTGGTAGAAGCATTGGGATATCACATCTCATGCTATAGGAAGGGTCTCAGGATTGGAATGGGAAGAAGTTGGATATCACATCTCAAGCTATAGGAAGGGTCTCAGGTTTGGTATAAGCATTGAGATATCACATCTCATGCTATAGGAAGGGTCTCAGGGTTGGAATGGGAAGGAGTTGTATATGACATCTCATGCCATAGGGAGGGTCTCAGGTTTGGTATAAGCATTGAGATATCACATCACATGCTATAGGAAGGGTCTCAGGATTGGAATGGGAAGGACTTGGATATCACATCACATGCTATAGGAAGGGTCTCAGGATTGGAATGGGAAGGACTTGGATATCACATCTCATGCTATAGGCAGGGTCTCAGGTTTGGAAAGGGAAGGAGATGGATATCACATTTCATGTTAGAGGTAGGATCTCAGGTTTGGTATTAGAGGCAATGAGATATCACATCTCATGCTATCAGAAGGGTCTCAGGATTGGAATGGGAAGGAGTTGGATATCACATTTCATGCTAAAGGGAGGGTCTCAGGTTTGGAAGGGGAAGGATTTGGAAATCACATCTCATATTATAGGAAGGATCTCAGGTTTGGTATTAGAAGCATTGAGATATCACATCTCATGCTATCGGAAGGATCTCAGGTTTGGTATAAGAGGCATTGAGATATCACATCTCATGCTATCATAAGGGTCTCAGGATTGGAATGGGAAGGAGTTGGATATCACATCTCATGTTATAGGAAGGATCTCAGGTTTGGTATTAGAAGCATTGAGACATCACATCTCATGCTATAGGAATGGTCTCAGGATTGGAATGGGAAGGAGTTGGATATCACATCTCATGCTATAGGAAGGGTCTCAGGTTTGGTATAAGCATTGAGATATCACATCTCATGCTATAGGAAGGGTCTCAGGATTGGAATGGGAAGGATTTGGATATCACATCTTATGCTATAGGAAGGGTCTCAGGTTTGGTATAAGCACTGAGATATCACATCTCATGCTATAGGAAGGGTCTCAGGATTGGAATGGGAAGAAGTTGGATATCACATCTCATGCTATAGGAAGGGTCTCAGGTTTGGTATAAGCATTGAGATATCACATCTCATGCTATAGGAAGGGTCTCAGGGTTGGAATGGGAAGGAGTTGTATATGACATCTCATGCCATAGGAAGGGTCTCAGGTTTGGTATAAGCATTGAGATATCACATCACATGCTATAGGAAGGGTCTCACGATTGGAATGGGAAGGACTTGGATATCACATCTCATGCTATAGGCAGGGTCTCAGGGTTGGAAAGGGAAGGAGATGGATATCACATTTCATGTTAGAGGTAGGATCTCAGGTTTGGTATTAGAGGCATTGAGATATCACATCTCATGCTATCAGAAGGGTCTCAGGATTGGAATGGGAAGGAGTTGGATATCACATTTCATGCTAAAGGGAGGGTCTCAGGTTTGGAAGGGGAAGGATTTGGAAATCACATCTCATATTATAGGAAGGATCTCAGGTTTGGTATTAGAAGCATTGAGATATCACATCTCATGCTATCGGAAGGATCTCAGGTTTGGTATAAGAGGCATTGAGATATCACATCTCATGCTATCATAAGGGTCTCAGGATTGGAATGGGAAGGAGTTGGATATCACATCTCATGTTATAGGAAGGATCTCAGGTTTGGTATTAGAAGCATTGAGACATCACATCTCATGCTATAGGAAGGGTCTCAGAATTGGAATGGGAAGGAGTTGGATATCACATCTCATGCTATAGGAAGGGTCTCAGGTTTGGTATAAGCATTGAGATATCACATCTCATGCTATAGGAAGGGTCTCAGGATTGGAAAGGGAAGGATTTGGATATCACATCTTATGCTATAGGAAGGGTCTCAGGTTTGGTATAAGCATGGAGATATCACTTCTCATGCTATAGGAAGGGTCTCAGGATTGGAATGGGAAGGAGTTGGATATCCCATCTCATGCTATAGGAAGGGTCTCAGATTTGGTATAAGCATTGAGATATCACATCTCATGCTATAGGAAGGGTCTCAGGATTGGAATGGGAAGGAGTTGTATATGACATCTCAGGCCATAGGAAGGGTCTCAGATTTGGTATAAGCATTGAGATATCACATCTCATGATATCGGAAGGGTCTCAGGATTGGAATGGGAAGGAGTTGGATATCACATCTCATTATAATGGAAGGGTCTAAGGTTTGGAAGGGGATGGATTTGGATATCACATCTCATGTTATAGGACGGGTCTCAGGTTTGGTATTAGAAGCATTGAGATATCAAGTGTCATGGTATAAGAAGGGTCTCAGAATTGGAATGGGAAGGAGTTGGATATCACATCTCAAGCTATAGGAAGCGTCTCAGGATTGGAATGGGAAGGAGTTTGATATCACATCTCATGCCATAGTATGGGTCTCAGGTTTGGTAGAAGCATTGGGATATCACATCTCATGCTATCGGAAGGGTATCAGTATTGGATTTGGAAGGAGTTGGATATCCCATCTCATGCTATAGGAAGGGTCTCAGGTTAGAATGGGAAGGAGTTGGATATCACATTTCATGTTATAGGAAGGGTCTCAGGATTGGAATGGGAAGGACTTGGATATCATATCTCATGCTATAGGAAGGCTCTCAGGTTTGGAAGGGGAAGGAGTTGGATATCACATTTCATGTTAGAGGAAGGATCTCAGGTTTGGTATTAGAGGCCTTGAGATATCACATCTCATGCTATAGGAAGGGTCTCAGGATTGGAATGGGAAGGAGTTGGATATCACATCTCAAGCTATAGGAAGGGTCTCAGGTTTGGTATAAGCATTGAGATATCACATCTCATGCTATAGGAAGGGTCTCAGGATTGGAATGGGAAGAAGTTGGATATCACATCTCATGCTATAGGAAGGGTCTCAGGTTTGGTATAAGCATTGAGATATCACATCTCATGCTATAGGAAGGGTCTCAGGGTTGGAATGGGAAGGAGTTGTATATGACATCTCATGCCATAGGAAGGGTCTCAGGTTTGGTATAAGCATTGAGATATCACATCACATGCTATAGGAAGGGTCTCAGGATTGGAATGGGAAGGACTTGGATATCACATCTCATGCTATAGGCAGGGTCTCAGGTTTGGAAAGGGAAGGAGATGGATATCACATTTCATGTTAGAGGTAGGATCTCAGGTTTGGTATTAGAGGCATTGAGATATCACATCTCATGCTATCAGAAGGGTCTCAGGATTGGAATGGGAAGGAGTTGGATATCAAATCTCATGCTAAAGGGATGGTCTAAGGTTTGGAAGGGGAGGGATTTGGACATCATATCTCATGTTATTGGAAGGATCTCAGGTTTGGTATTAGAAGCATTGAGATATCACATCTCATGCTATCGGAAGGGTCTTAGGTTTGGTATAAGCATTGAGATATCACATCTCTGCTATCGGAAGGGTCTCAGGATTGGAATGGGAAGGATTTGGATATCACAATTCATGTTATAGGGAGGGTCTCAGTTTTCATATTAGAAGCATTGAGATATCACATATGCTATTGGAAGGGTCTCAGTATTGGAATGGGAAGGAGTTGGATATCACATCTCATGTTATAGGGAGGGTCTCAGTTTTGATATTAGAAGCATTGAGATATCACATATGCTATTGGAAGGGTCTCAGTATTGGAATTGGAAGGAGTTGGATATCACATATGCTAAAGGAAAGGTCTCAGGTTTGGAATGGGAAGGAGTTGGATATCACGTCTCATGTTATAGGAAGGGTCTCAGGTTTGGAATGGGAAGGAGTTGAATATCACATCTCATGCTAAAGGAAGGGTCATCAGGTTCGGTATAAGCATTGAGATATCACATCTCTGCTATCGGAAGGGTCTCAGGATAGGAATGGGAAGGACGTAGATTTCACATCTCATACTATAGGGAGGGTCTCAGTTTTGATATTAGAAGCATTGAGCTATCACATCTCATGCTATCGGAAGGGTCTCAGGATTGGAATGGGATGGAGTTGGATATCACATCTCAAGCTATCTCAGGATTGTAATGGGAAGGAGTTTGATATCACATATCAAGCTATAGGAAGGGTCTCAGGTTTGGAAGGGGAAGGATTTGGATCTCACATCTCAAGCTATCTCAGGATTGGAATGGGAAGGAGTTTGATATTTCATCTCAAGCTATAGGAAGGGTCTCAGGTTTGGAAAGGGAAGGATTTGGATTTCACATCTCATGTTATAGGATGGTTCTCATGTTTGGTTTTAGAAGCATTGAGATATCACATCTCATGCTATGGGAAGGGTCTCAGGTTTGGAATGGGAAGGAGTTGGTTATCACATGTCATGCTAAAGGAAAGGTCTCAGGTCTGGAAGGGGAAGGATTTGGATCTCACATCTCATGTTTTAGGACGGGTCTCAGGTTTGGTATTAGAAGCATTGAACTATCACATCTCATGGTATAGGAAGGGTCCCAGGATTGGAATGGGAAGGAGTTGGATATCACATTGAATGGGAAGGAGTTTGATATCACATCTCAAGCTATAGGAAGGGCCTCATGTTTGGAATGGGAATGATTTGGATTTCACATCTCATGTTATAGGATGGTTCTCATGTTTGGTTTTAGAAGCATTGAAATATCACATCTCATGCTATCTGAAGGGTCTCAGGTTTGGAATGGGAAGGAGTTTGATATCACATCTCATGTTAGAGGTAGGATCTCAGGTTTGGTATTAGAGGCATTGAGATATGACATCTCATGCCATCAGAAGGGTCTCAGGATTGGAATGGGAAGGAGTTGGATATCACATCTCATGCTAAAGGGAGGGTCTAAGGTTTGGAAGGGGAAGGATTTGGACATCACATCTCATGTTATTGGAAGGATCTGAGGTTTGGTATTAGAAGCATTGAGATATCACATCTCATGCTATCGGAAGGGTCTCAGGTTTGGTATAAGCATTGAGATATCACATCTCTGCTATCGGAAGGGTCTCAGGATTGGAATGGGAAGGATTTGGATATCACATCTCATGTTATAGGAAGGGTCTCAGGTTTGGTATTAGAAGCATTGAGATATCACATCTCATGCTATATTAAGGGACTCAGGAATGGAATGGGAAGGACTTGGATATCACATCTCATGATAAAGGAAGGGTCTAAGGTTTGGAAGGGGAAGGATTTGGATATCACATCTCATGTTATTGGACCGGTCTCAGGTTTGGTATTAGAAGCATTGAGATATCAAGTCTCATCGTATAGGACGGGAGTTTGATATCACATCTCATGCCATGGTATGGGTCTCAGGTTTTGTAGAAGCATTGGGATATCACATCTCATGCTATTGGAAGGGTATCAGGATTGGATTTGGAAGGAGTTGGATATCCCATCTCATGCTATAGGAAGGGTCTCAGGTTGGAGTAGAAGGAGTTGGATATCACATCTCATGTTATAGGAAGGGTCTCAGGATTGGAATGGGAAGGACTTGGATATCACATCTCATGTTATAGGAAGGATCTCAGGTTTTGTATTAGAAGCATTGAGATATCACATCTCATGCTATAGGAAGGGTCTCAGGATTGGAATGTGAAGCATTTGGATATCACATCTCATGCTAAAGGAAGGGTCTCAGGTTTGGTATAAGCATTGAGATATCACATCTCTGCTATCGGAAGGGTCTAAGGATTGGATTGGGAAGGAATTGGATATCCCTTCTCATGCTATAGGAAGGGTCTCAGGTTGGAATGGGTAGGAGTTGGATATCACATCTCATGTTATAGGAAGGGTCTCAAGATTGAAATGGGAAGGATTTGGATATCACATCTCTTGCTATAGGAAGGGTCTCAGGTTTTCTATTAGAAACATTGAGATATGACATCTCATGCTAAAGGAAGGGTCTCAGGATTGGAATGGGAAGAAGTTGGATATCACATCTCATGCTATAGGAAGGGTCTCAGGTTTGGTATTAGAGGCATTGAGATATCACATCTCATGCTATCAGAAGGGTCTCAGGATTGGAATGGGAAGGAGTTGGATATCAAATCTCATGCTAAAGGGATGGTCTAAGGTTTGGAAGGGGAGGGATTTGGACATCATATCTCATGTTATTGGAAGGATCTCAGGTTTGGTATTAGAAGCATTGAGATATCACATCTCATGCTATAGGAAGGGTCTCAGGATTGGAATGGGAAGAAGTTGGATATCACATCTCATGCTATAGGAAGGGTCTCAGGTTTGGTATAAGCATTGAGATATCACATCTCATGCTATAGGAAGGGTCTCAGGGTTGGAATGGGAAGGAGTTGTATATGACATCTCATGCCATAGGAAGGGTCTCAGGTTTGGTATAAGCATTGAGATATCACATCACATGCTATAGGAAGGGTCTCAGGATTGGAATGGGAAGGACTTGGATATCACATCTCATGCTATAGGCAGGGTCTCAGGTTTGGAAAGGGAAGGAGATGGATATCACATTTCATGTTAGAGGTAGGATCTCAGGTTTGGTATTAGAGGCATTGAGATATCACATCTCATGCTATCAGAAGGGTCTCAGGATTGGAATGGGAAGGAGTTGGATATCAAATCTCATGCTAAAGGGATGGTCTAAGGTTTGGAAGGGGAGGGATTTGGACATCATATCTCATGTTATTGGAAGGATCTCAGGTTTGGTATTAGAAGCATTGAGATATCACATCTCATGCTATAGGAAGGGTCTTAGGTTTGGTATAAGCATTGAGATATCACATCTCTGCTATCGGAAGGGTCTCAGGATTGGAATGGGAAGGATTTGGATATCACAATTCATGTTATAGGGAGGGTCTCAGTTTTCATATTAGAAGCATTGAGATATCACATATGCTATTGGAAGGGTCTCAGTATTGGAATGGGAAGGAGTTGGATATCACATCTCATGTTATAGGGAGGGTCTCAGTTTTGATATTAGAAGCATTGAGATATCACATATGCTATTGGAAGGGTCTCAGTATTGGAATTGGAAGGAGTTGGATATCACATATGCTAAAGGAAAGGTCTCAGGTTTGGAATGGGAAGGAGTTGGATATCACGTCTCATGTTATAGGAAGGGTCTCAGGTTTGGAATGGGAAGGAGTTGAATATCACATCTCATGCTAAAGGAAGGGTCATCAGGTTCGGTATAAGCATTGAGATATCACATCTCTGCTATCGGAAGGGTCTCAGGATAGGAATGGGAAGGACGTAGATTTCACATCTCATACTATAGGGAGGGTCTCAGTTTTGATATTAGAAGCATTGAGCTATCACATCTCATGCTATCGGAAGGGTCTCAGGATTGGAATGGGATGGAGTTGGATATCACATCTCAAGCTATCTCAGGATTGTAATGGGAAGGAGTTTGATATCACATATCAAGCTATAGGAAGGGTCTCAGGTTTGGAAGGGGAAGGATTTGGATCTCACATCTCAAGCTATCTCAGGATTGGAATGGGAAGGAGTTTGATATTTCATCTCAAGCTATAGGAAGGGTCTCAGGTTTGGAAAGGGAAGGATTTGGATTTCACATCTCATGTTATAGGATGGTTCTCATGTTTGGTTTTAGAAGCATTGAGATATCACATCTCATGCTATGGGAAGGGTCTCAGGTTTGGAATGGGAAGGAGTTGGTTATCACATGTCATGCTAAAGGAAAGGTCTCAGGTCTGGAAGGGGAAGGATTTGGATCTCACATCTCATGTTTTAGGACGGGTCTCAGGTTTGGTATTAGAAGCATTGAACTATCACATCTCATGGTATAGGAAGGGTCCCAGGATTGGAATGGGAAGGAGTTGGATATCACATTGAATGGGAAGGAGTTTGATATCACATCTCAAGCTATAGGAAGGGCCTCATGTTTGGAATGGGAATGATTTGGATTTCACATCTCATGTTATAGGATGGTTCTCATGTTTGGTTTTAGAAGCATTGAAATATCACATCCCATGCTATCTGAAGGGTCTCAGGTTTGGAATGGGAAGGAGTTTGATATCACATCTCATGTTAGAGGTAGGATCTCAGGTTTGGTATTAGAGGCATTGAGATATGACATCTCATGCCATCAGAAGGGTCTCAGGATTGGAATGGGAAGGAGTTGGATATCACATCTCATGCTAAAGGGAGGGTCTAAGGTTTGGAAGGGGAAGGATTTGGACATCACATCTCATGTTATTGGAAGGATCTGAGGTTTGGTATTAGAAGCATTGAGATATCACATCTCATGCTATCGGAAGGGTCTCAGGTTTGGTATAAGCATTGAGATATCACATCTCTGCTATCGGAAGGGTCTCAGGATTGGAATGGGAAGGATTTGGATATCACATCTCATGTTATAGGAAGGGTCTCAGGTTTGGTATTAGAAGCATTGAGATATCACATCTCATGCTATATTAAGGGACTCAGGAATGGAATGGGAAGGACTTGGATATCACATCTCATGATAAAGGAAGGGTCTAAGGTTTGGAAGGGGAAGGATTTGGATATCACATCTCATGTTATTGGACCGGTCTCAGGTTTGGTATTAGAAGCATTGAGATATCAAGTCTCATCGTATAGGACGGGAGTTTGATATCACATCTCATGCCATGGTATGGGTCTCAGGTTTTGTAGAAGCATTGGGATATCACATCTCATGCTATTGGAAGGGTATCAGGATTGGATTTGGAAGGAGTTGGATATCCCATCTCATGCTATAGGAAGGGTCTCAGGTTGGAGTAGAAGGAGTTGGATATCACATCTCATGTTATAGGAAGGGTCTCAGGATTGGAATGGGAAGGACTTGGATATCACATCTCATGTTATAGGAAGGATCTCAGGTTTTGTATTAGAAGCATTGAGATATCACATCTCATGCTATAGGAAGGGTCTCAGGATTGGAATGTGAAGCATTTGGATATCACATCTCATGCTAAAGGAAGGGTCTCAGGTTTGGTATAAGCATTGAGATATCACATCTCTGCTATCGGAAGGGTCTAAGGATTGGATTGGGAAGGAATTGGATATCCCTTCTCATGCTATAGGAAGGGTCTCAGGTTGGAATGGGTAGGAGTTGGATATCACATCTCATGTTATAGGAAGGGTCTCAAGATTGAAATGGGAAGGATTTGGATATCACATCTCTTGCTATAGGAAGGGTCTCAGGTTTTCTATTAGAAACATTGAGATATGACATCTCATGCTAAAGGAAGGGTCTCAGGTTTGGAAGGGGAAGGATTTGGATATCATATCTCATGTTATAGGACATATCTCATGATATAGGACGGGTCCCAGGTTTGGTATTAGAAGCATTGAGATATCACATCTCATGGTATAGGAAGGGTCTCAGGATTGGAATGGGAAGGAGTTGGATCTCCCTTCTCATGCTACAGGAAGGGTCTCAGGTTGGAATGGGAAGGAGTTGGATATCACATCTCGTTATAGGAAGGGTCTCAGGATTGGAATTGGAAGGAATTGGATATCACATCTCTTTCTATAGGAAGGGTCTCAGGTTTGGAAGGGGAAGGATTTGGATATCATATCTCATGTTATAGGACCGGTCCCAGGTCTGGTATTAGAAGCATTGAGATATCACATCTCATGCTATAGGAGGAGTCTCAGGATTGGAATGGGCAGGAGTTGAATATCACCTCTCATGCTAAAGGAAGGGTATCAGGTTTGATAGAAGCATTGAGATATCACATCTCATGCTATAGGAAGGAACTCAGGATTGGAATGGGAAGGAGTTGGATATCACATCTAATGCCATAGGAAGGGTCATCAGGTTTGGTATAAGCATTGAGATATCACATCTCTGCTATCGGAAGGGTCTCAGGATAGGAATGGTAAGGACTTAGAATTCACATCTCATACTATAGGGAGGGTCTCAGTTTTGATATTAGAAGCATTGAGCTATCACATCTCATGCTATCGGAAGGGTCTCAGGATTGGAATGGGATGGAGTTGGATATCACATCTCAAGCTATCTCAGGATTGGAATGGGAAGGAGTTTGATATTTCATCTCAAGCTATAGGAAGGGTCTCAGGTTTGGAAAGGGAAGGATTTGGATTTCACATCTCATGTTATAGGATGGTTCTCATGTTTGGTTTTAGAAGCATTGAGATATCACATCTCATGCTATCGGAAGGGTCTCAGGTTTGGAAAGGGAAGGATTTGGATTTCACATGTTATAGGATGGTTCTCAGGTTTGGTTTTAGAAGCATTAAATTATAACATCTCATGCTATAGGAAGGGTCTCAGGTTTGGAATGGGAATGATTTGGATTTCACATCTCATGTTATAGGATGGTTCTCATGTTTGGTTTTAGAAGCATTGAAATATCACATCTCATGCTATCTGAAGGGTCTCAGGTTTGGAATGGGAAGGAGTTTGATATCACATCTCATGTTAGAGGTAGGATCTCAGGTTTGGTATTAGAGGCATTGAGATATGACATCTCATGCCATCAGAAGGGTCTCAGGTTTGGAAGGGGAAGGATTTGGACATCACATCTCATGTTATTGGAAGGATCTGAGGTTTGGTATTAGAAGCATTGAGATATCACATCTCATGCTATCGGAAGGGTCTCAGGTTTGGTATAAGCATTGAGATATCACATCTCTGCTATCGGAAGGGTCTCAGGATTGGAATGGGAAGGATTTGGATATCACATCTCATGTTCTAGGAAGGGTCTCAGGTTTGGTATTAGAAGCATTGAGATATCACATCTCATGCTATATTAAGGGTCTCAGGAATGGAATGGGAAGGACTTGGATATCACATCTCATGATAAAGGAAGGGTCTAAGGTTTGGAAGGGGAAGGATTTGGATATCACATCTCATGTTATTGGACCGGTCTCAGGTTTGGTATTAGAAGCATTGAGATATCAAGTCTCATGGTATAGGACGGGAGTTTGATATCACATCTCATGCCATGGTATGGGTCTCAGGTTTTGTAGAAGCATTGGGATATCACATCTCATGCTATTGGAAGGGTATCAGGATTGGATTTGGAAGGAGTTGGATATCCCATCTCATGCTATAGGAAGGGTCTCAGGTTGGAGTAGAAGGAGTTGGATATCACATCTCATGTTATAGGAAGGGTCTCAGGATTGGAATGGGAAGGACTTGGATATCACATCTCATGTTATAGGAAGGATCTCAGGTTTTGTATTAGAAGCATTGAGATATCACATCTCATGCTATAGGAAGGGTCTCAGGATTGGAATGTGAAGCATTTGGATATCACATCTCATGCTAAAGGAAGGGTCTCAGGTTTGGTATAAGCATTGAGATATCACATCTCTGCTATCGGAAGGGTCTAAGGATTGGATTGGGAAGGAATTGGATATCCCTTCTCATGCTATAGGAAGGGTCTCAGGTTGGAATGGGTAGGAGTTGGATATCACATCTCATGTTATAGGAAGGGTCTCAAGATTGAAATGGGAAGGATTTGGATATCACATCTCTTGCTATAGGAAGGGTCTCAGGTTTTCTATTAGAAACATTGAGATATGACATCTCATGCTATCGGAAGGATCTCAGGTTTGGTATAAGAGGCATTGAGATATCACATCTCATGCTATCGGAAGGATCTCAGGTTTGGTATAAGAGGCATTGAGATATCACATCTCATGCTATCATAAGGGTCTCAGGATTGGAATGGGAAGGAGTTGGATATCACATCTCATGTTATAGGAAGGATCTCAGGTTTGGTATTAGAAGCATTGAGACATCACATCTCATGCTATAGGAATGGTCTCAGGATTGGAATGGGAAGGAGTTGGATATCACATCTCATGCTATAGGAAGGGTCTCAGGTTTGGTATAAGCATTGAGATATCACATCTCATGCTATAGGAAGGGTCTCAGGATTGGAATGGGAAGGATTTGGATATCACATCTTATGCTATAGGAAGGGTCTCAGGTTTGGTATAAGCACTGAGATATCACATCTCATGCTATAGGAAGGGTCTCAGGATTGGAATGGGAAGAAGTTGGATATCACATCTCATGCTATAGGAAGGGTCTCAGGTTTGGTATAAGCATTGAGATATCACATCTCATGCTATAGGAAGGGTCTCAGGGTTGGAATGGGAAGGAGTTGTATATGACATCTCATGCCATAGGAAGGGTCTCAGGTTTGGTATAAGCATTGAGATATCACATCACATGCTATAGGAAGGGTCTCACGATTGGAATGGGAAGGACTTGGATATCACATCTCATGCTATAGGCAGGGTCTCAGGGTTGGAAAGGGAAGGAGATGGATATCACATTTCATGTTAGAGGTAGGATCTCAGGTTTGGTATTAGAGGCATTGAGATATCACATCTCATGCTATCAGAAGGGTCTCAGGATTGGAATGGGAAGGAGTTGGATATCACATTTCATGCTAAAGGGAGGGTCTCAGGTTTGGAAGGGGAAGGATTTGGAAATCACATCTCATATTATAGGAAGGATCTCAGGTTTGGTATTAGAAGCATTGAGATATCACATCTCATGCTATCGGAAGGATCTCAGGTTTGGTATAAGAGGCATTGAGATATCACATCTCATGCTATCATAAGGGTCTCAGGATTGGAATGGGAAGGAGTTGGATATCACATCTCATGTTATAGGAAGGATCTCAGGTTTGGTATTAGAAGCATTGAGACATCACATCTCATGCTATAGGAAGGGTCTCAGAATTGGAATGGGAAGGAGTTGGATATCACATCTCATGCTATAGGAAGGGTCTCAGGTTTGGTATAAGCATTGAGATATCACATCTCATGCTATAGGAAGGGTCTCAGGATTGGAAAGGGAAGGATTTGGATATCACATCTTATGCTATAGGAAGGGTCTCAGGTTTGGTATAAGCATGGAGATATCACTTCTCATGCTATAGGAAGGGTCTCAGGATTGGAATGGGAAGGAGTTGGATATCCCATCTCATGCTATAGGAAGGGTCTCAGATTTGGTATAAGCATTGAGATATCACATCTCATGCTATAGGAAGGGTCTCAGGATTGGAATGGGAAGGAGTTGTATATGACATCTCAGGCCATAGGAAGGGTCTCAGATTTGGTATAAGCATTGAGATATCACATCTCATGATATCGGAAGGGTCTCAGGATTGGAATGGGAAGGAGTTGGATATCACATCTCATTATAATGGAAGGGTCTAAGGTTTGGAAGGGGATGGATTTGGATATCACATCTCATGTTATAGGACGGGTCTCAGGTTTGGTATTAGAAGCATTGAGATATCAAGTGTCATGGTATAAGAAGGGTCTCAGAATTGGAATGGGAAGGAGTTGGATATCACATCTCAAGCTATAGGAAGCGTCTCAGGATTGGAATGGGAAGGAGTTTGATATCACATCTCATGCCATAGTATGGGTCTCAGGTTTGGTAGAAGCATTGGGATATCACATCTCATGCTATCGGAAGGGTATCAGTATTGGATTTGGAAGGAGTTGGATATCCCATCTCATGCTATAGGAAGGGTCTCAGGTTAGAATGGGAAGGAGTTGGATATCACATTTCATGTTATAGGAAGGGTCTCAGGATTGGAATGGGAAGGACTTGGATATCATATCTCATGCTATAGGAAGGCTCTCAGGTTTGGAAGGGGAAGGAGTTGGATATCACATTTCATGTTAGAGGAAGGATCTCAGGTTTGGTATTAGAGGCCTTGAGATATCACATCTCATGCTATAGGAAGGGTCTCAGGATTGGAATGGGAAGGAGTTGGATATCACATCTCAAGCTATAGGAAGGGTCTCAGGTTTGGTATAAGCATTGAGATATCACATCTCATGCTATAGGAAGGGTCTCAGGATTGGAATGGGAAGAAGTTGGATATCACATCTCATGCTATAGGAAGGGTCTCAGGTTTGGTATAAGCATTGAGATATCACATCTCATGCTATAGGAAGGGTCTCAGGGTTGGAATGGGAAGGAGTTGTATATGACATCTCATGCCATAGGAAGGGTCTCAGGTTTGGTATAAGCATTGAGATATCACATCACATGCTATAGGAAGGGTCTCAGGATTGGAATGGGAAGGACTTGGATATCACATCTCATGCTATAGGCAGGGTCTCAGGTTTGGAAAGGGAAGGAGATGGATATCACATTTCATGTTAGAGGTAGGATCTCAGGTTTGGTATTAGAGGCATTGAGATATCACATCTCATGCTATCAGAAGGGTCTCAGGATTGGAATGGGAAGGAGTTGGATATCAAATCTCATGCTAAAGGGATGGTCTAAGGTTTGGAAGGGGAGGGATTTGGACATCATATCTCATGTTATTGGAAGGATCTCAGGTTTGGTATTAGAAGCATTGAGATATCACATCTCATGCTATCGGAAGGGTCTTAGGTTTGGTATAAGCATTGAGATATCACATCTCTGCTATCGGAAGGGTCTCAGGATTGGAATGGGAAGGATTTGGATATCACAATTCATGTTATAGGGAGGGTCTCAGTTTTCATATTAGAAGCATTGAGATATCACATATGCTATTGGAAGGGTCTCAGTATTGGAATGGGAAGGAGTTGGATATCACATCTCATGTTATAGGGAGGGTCTCAGTTTTGATATTAGAAGCATTGAGATATCACATATGCTATTGGAAGGGTCTCAGTATTGGAATTGGAAGGAGTTGGATATCACATATGCTAAAGGAAAGGTCTCAGGTTTGGAATGGGAAGGAGTTGGATATCACGTCTCATGTTATAGGAAGGGTCTCAGGTTTGGAATGGGAAGGAGTTGAATATCACATCTCATGCTAAAGGAAGGGTCATCAGGTTCGGTATAAGCATTGAGATATCACATCTCTGCTATCGGAAGGGTCTCAGGATAGGAATGGGAAGGACGTAGATTTCACATCTCATACTATAGGGAGGGTCTCAGTTTTGATATTAGAAGCATTGAGCTATCACATCTCATGCTATCGGAAGGGTCTCAGGATTGGAATGGGATGGAGTTGGATATCACATCTCAAGCTATCTCAGGATTGTAATGGGAAGGAGTTTGATATCACATATCAAGCTATAGGAAGGGTCTCAGGTTTGGAAGGGGAAGGATTTGGATCTCACATCTCAAGCTATCTCAGGATTGGAATGGGAAGGAGTTTGATATTTCATCTCAAGCTATAGGAAGGGTCTCAGGTTTGGAAAGGGAAGGATTTGGATTTCACATCTCATGTTATAGGATGGTTCTCATGTTTGGTTTTAGAAGCATTGAGATATCACATCTCATGCTATGGGAAGGGTCTCAGGTTTGGAATGGGAAGGAGTTGGTTATCACATGTCATGCTAAAGGAAAGGTCTCAGGTCTGGAAGGGGAAGGATTTGGATCTCACATCTCATGTTTTAGGACGGGTCTCAGGTTTGGTATTAGAAGCATTGAACTATCACATCTCATGGTATAGGAAGGGTCCCAGGATTGGAATGGGAAGGAGTTGGATATCACATTGAATGGGAAGGAGTTTGATATCACATCTCAAGCTATAGGAAGGGCCTCATGTTTGGAATGGGAATGATTTGGATTTCACATCTCATGTTATAGGATGGTTCTCATGTTTGGTTTTAGAAGCATTGAAATATCACATCTCATGCTATCTGAAGGGTCTCAGGTTTGGAATGGGAAGGAGTTTGATATCACATCTCATGTTAGAGGTAGGATCTCAGGTTTGGTATTAGAGGCATTGAGATATGACATCTCATGCCATCAGAAGGGTCTCAGGATTGGAATGGGAAGGAGTTGGATATCACATCTCATGCTAAAGGGAGGGTCTAAGGTTTGGAAGGGGAAGGATTTGGACATCACATCTCATGTTATTGGAAGGATCTGAGGTTTGGTATTAGAAGCATTGAGATATCACATCTCATGCTATCGGAAGGGTCTCAGGTTTGGTATAAGCATTGAGATATCACATCTCTGCTATCGGAAGGGTCTCAGGATTGGAATGGGAAGGATTTGGATATCACATCTCATGTTATAGGAAGGGTCTCAGGTTTGGTATTAGAAGCATTGAGATATCACATCTCATGCTATATTAAGGGACTCAGGAATGGAATGGGAAGGACTTGGATATCACATCTCATGATAAAGGAAGGGTCTAAGGTTTGGAAGGGGAAGGATTTGGATATCACATCTCATGTTATTGGACCGGTCTCAGGTTTGGTATTAGAAGCATTGAGATATCAAGTCTCATCGTATAGGACGGGAGTTTGATATCACATCTCATGCCATGGTATGGGTCTCAGGTTTTGTAGAAGCATTGGGATATCACATCTCATGCTATTGGAAGGGTATCAGGATTGGATTTGGAAGGAGTTGGATATCCCATCTCATGCTATAGGAAGGGTCTCAGGTTGGAGTAGAAGGAGTTGGATATCACATCTCATGTTATAGGAAGGGTCTCAGGATTGGAATGGGAAGGACTTGGATATCACATCTCATGTTATAGGAAGGATCTCAGGTTTTGTATTAGAAGCATTGAGATATCACATCTCATGCTATAGGAAGGGTCTCAGGATTGGAATGTGAAGCATTTGGATATCACATCTCATGCTAAAGGAAGGGTCTCAGGTTTGGTATAAGCATTGAGATATCACATCTCTGCTATCGGAAGGGTCTAAGGATTGGATTGGGAAGGAATTGGATATCCCTTCTCATGCTATAGGAAGGGTCTCAGGTTGGAATGGGTAGGAGTTGGATATCACATCTCATGTTATAGGAAGGGTCTCAAGATTGAAATGGGAAGGATTTGGATATCACATCTCTTGCTATAGGAAGGGTCTCAGGTTTTCTATTAGAAACATTGAGATATGACATCTCATGCTAAAGGAAGGGTCTCAGGATTGGAATGGGAAGAAGTTGGATATCACATCTCATGCTATAGGAAGGGTCTCAGGTTTGGTATTAGAGGCATTGAGATATCACATCTCATGCTATCAGAAGGGTCTCAGGATTGGAATGGGAAGGAGTTGGATATCAAATCTCATGCTAAAGGGATGGTCTAAGGTTTGGAAGGGGAGGGATTTGGACATCATATCTCATGTTATTGGAAGGATCTCAGGTTTGGTATTAGAAGCATTGAGATATCACATCTCATGCTATAGGAAGGGTCTCAGGATTGGAATGGGAAGAAGTTGGATATCACATCTCATGCTATAGGAAGGGTCTCAGGTTTGGTATAAGCATTGAGATATCACATCTCATGCTATAGGAAGGGTCTCAGGGTTGGAATGGGAAGGAGTTGTATATGACATCTCATGCCATAGGAAGGGTCTCAGGTTTGGTATAAGCATTGAGATATCACATCACATGCTATAGGAAGGGTCTCAGGATTGGAATGGGAAGGACTTGGATATCACATCTCATGCTATAGGCAGGGTCTCAGGTTTGGAAAGGGAAGGAGATGGATATCACATTTCATGTTAGAGGTAGGATCTCAGGTTTGGTATTAGAGGCATTGAGATATCACATCTCATGCTATCAGAAGGGTCTCAGGATTGGAATGGGAAGGAGTTGGATATCAAATCTCATGCTAAAGGGATGGTCTAAGGTTTGGAAGGGGAGGGATTTGGACATCATATCTCATGTTATTGGAAGGATCTCAGGTTTGGTATTAGAAGCATTGAGATATCACATCTCATGCTATAGGAAGGGTCTTAGGTTTGGTATAAGCATTGAGATATCACATCTCTGCTATCGGAAGGGTCTCAGGATTGGAATGGGAAGGATTTGGATATCACAATTCATGTTATAGGGAGGGTCTCAGTTTTCATATTAGAAGCATTGAGATATCACATATGCTATTGGAAGGGTCTCAGTATTGGAATGGGAAGGAGTTGGATATCACATCTCATGTTATAGGGAGGGTCTCAGTTTTGATATTAGAAGCATTGAGATATCACATATGCTATTGGAAGGGTCTCAGTATTGGAATTGGAAGGAGTTGGATATCACATATGCTAAAGGAAAGGTCTCAGGTTTGGAATGGGAAGGAGTTGGATATCACGTCTCATGTTATAGGAAGGGTCTCAGGTTTGGAATGGGAAGGAGTTGAATATCACATCTCATGCTAAAGGAAGGGTCATCAGGTTCGGTATAAGCATTGAGATATCACATCTCTGCTATCGGAAGGGTCTCAGGATAGGAATGGGAAGGACGTAGATTTCACATCTCATACTATAGGGAGGGTCTCAGTTTTGATATTAGAAGCATTGAGCTATCACATCTCATGCTATCGGAAGGGTCTCAGGATTGGAATGGGATGGAGTTGGATATCACATCTCAAGCTATCTCAGGATTGTAATGGGAAGGAGTTTGATATCACATATCAAGCTATAGGAAGGGTCTCAGGTTTGGAAGGGGAAGGATTTGGATCTCACATCTCAAGCTATCTCAGGATTGGAATGGGAAGGAGTTTGATATTTCATCTCAAGCTATAGGAAGGGTCTCAGGTTTGGAAAGGGAAGGATTTGGATTTCACATCTCATGTTATAGGATGGTTCTCATGTTTGGTTTTAGAAGCATTGAGATATCACATCTCATGCTATGGGAAGGGTCTCAGGTTTGGAATGGGAAGGAGTTGGTTATCACATGTCATGCTAAAGGAAAGGTCTCAGGTCTGGAAGGGGAAGGATTTGGATCTCACATCTCATGTTTTAGGACGGGTCTCAGGTTTGGTATTAGAAGCATTGAACTATCACATCTCATGGTATAGGAAGGGTCCCAGGATTGGAATGGGAAGGAGTTGGATATCACATTGAATGGGAAGGAGTTTGATATCACATCTCAAGCTATAGGAAGGGCCTCATGTTTGGAATGGGAATGATTTGGATTTCACATCTCATGTTATAGGATGGTTCTCATGTTTGGTTTTAGAAGCATTGAAATATCACATCCCATGCTATCTGAAGGGTCTCAGGTTTGGAATGGGAAGGAGTTTGATATCACATCTCATGTTAGAGGTAGGATCTCAGGTTTGGTATTAGAGGCATTGAGATATGACATCTCATGCCATCAGAAGGGTCTCAGGATTGGAATGGGAAGGAGTTGGATATCACATCTCATGCTAAAGGGAGGGTCTAAGGTTTGGAAGGGGAAGGATTTGGACATCACATCTCATGTTATTGGAAGGATCTGAGGTTTGGTATTAGAAGCATTGAGATATCACATCTCATGCTATCGGAAGGGTCTCAGGTTTGGTATAAGCATTGAGATATCACATCTCTGCTATCGGAAGGGTCTCAGGATTGGAATGGGAAGGATTTGGATATCACATCTCATGTTATAGGAAGGGTCTCAGGTTTGGTATTAGAAGCATTGAGATATCACATCTCATGCTATATTAAGGGACTCAGGAATGGAATGGGAAGGACTTGGATATCACATCTCATGATAAAGGAAGGGTCTAAGGTTTGGAAGGGGAAGGATTTGGATATCACATCTCATGTTATTGGACCGGTCTCAGGTTTGGTATTAGAAGCATTGAGATATCAAGTCTCATCGTATAGGACGGGAGTTTGATATCACATCTCATGCCATGGTATGGGTCTCAGGTTTTGTAGAAGCATTGGGATATCACATCTCATGCTATTGGAAGGGTATCAGGATTGGATTTGGAAGGAGTTGGATATCCCATCTCATGCTATAGGAAGGGTCTCAGGTTGGAGTAGAAGGAGTTGGATATCACATCTCATGTTATAGGAAGGGTCTCAGGATTGGAATGGGAAGGACTTGGATATCACATCTCATGTTATAGGAAGGATCTCAGGTTTTGTATTAGAAGCATTGAGATATCACATCTCATGCTATAGGAAGGGTCTCAGGATTGGAATGTGAAGCATTTGGATATCACATCTCATGCTAAAGGAAGGGTCTCAGGTTTGGTATAAGCATTGAGATATCACATCTCTGCTATCGGAAGGGTCTAAGGATTGGATTGGGAAGGAATTGGATATCCCTTCTCATGCTATAGGAAGGGTCTCAGGTTGGAATGGGTAGGAGTTGGATATCACATCTCATGTTATAGGAAGGGTCTCAAGATTGAAATGGGAAGGATTTGGATATCACATCTCTTGCTATAGGAAGGGTCTCAGGTTTTCTATTAGAAACATTGAGATATGACATCTCATGCTAAAGGAAGGGTCTCAGGTTTGGAAGGGGAAGGATTTGGATATCATATCTCATGTTATAGGACATATCTCATGATATAGGACGGGTCCCAGGTTTGGTATTAGAAGCATTGAGATATCACATCTCATGGTATAGGAAGGGTCTCAGGATTGGAATGGGAAGGAGTTGGATCTCCCTTCTCATGCTACAGGAAGGGTCTCAGGTTGGAATGGGAAGGAGTTGGATATCACATCTCGTTATAGGAAGGGTCTCAGGATTGGAATTGGAAGGAATTGGATATCACATCTCTTTCTATAGGAAGGGTCTCAGGTTTGGAAGGGGAAGGATTTGGATATCATATCTCATGTTATAGGACCGGTCCCAGGTCTGGTATTAGAAGCATTGAGATATCACATCTCATGCTATAGGAGGAGTCTCAGGATTGGAATGGGCAGGAGTTGAATATCACCTCTCATGCTAAAGGAAGGGTATCAGGTTTGATAGAAGCATTGAGATATCACATCTCATGCTATAGGAAGGAACTCAGGATTGGAATGGGAAGGAGTTGGATATCACATCTAATGCCATAGGAAGGGTCATCAGGTTTGGTATAAGCATTGAGATATCACATCTCTGCTATCGGAAGGGTCTCAGGATAGGAATGGTAAGGACTTAGAATTCACATCTCATACTATAGGGAGGGTCTCAGTTTTGATATTAGAAGCATTGAGCTATCACATCTCATGCTATCGGAAGGGTCTCAGGATTGGAATGGGATGGAGTTGGATATCACATCTCAAGCTATCTCAGGATTGGAATGGGAAGGAGTTTGATATTTCATCTCAAGCTATAGGAAGGGTCTCAGGTTTGGAAAGGGAAGGATTTGGATTTCACATCTCATGTTATAGGATGGTTCTCATGTTTGGTTTTAGAAGCATTGAGATATCACATCTCATGCTATCGGAAGGGTCTCAGGTTTGGAAAGGGAAGGATTTGGATTTCACATGTTATAGGATGGTTCTCAGGTTTGGTTTTAGAAGCATTAAATTATAACATCTCATGCTATAGGAAGGGTCTCAGGTTTGGAATGGGAATGATTTGGATTTCACATCTCATGTTATAGGATGGTTCTCATGTTTGGTTTTAGAAGCATTGAAATATCACATCTCATGCTATCTGAAGGGTCTCAGGTTTGGAATGGGAAGGAGTTTGATATCACATCTCATGTTAGAGGTAGGATCTCAGGTTTGGTATTAGAGGCATTGAGATATGACATCTCATGCCATCAGAAGGGTCTCAGGTTTGGAAGGGGAAGGATTTGGACATCACATCTCATGTTATTGGAAGGATCTGAGGTTTGGTATTAGAAGCATTGAGATATCACATCTCATGCTATCGGAAGGGTCTCAGGTTTGGTATAAGCATTGAGATATCACATCTCTGCTATCGGAAGGGTCTCAGGATTGGAATGGGAAGGATTTGGATATCACATCTCATGTTCTAGGAAGGGTCTCAGGTTTGGTATTAGAAGCATTGAGATATCACATCTCATGCTATATTAAGGGTCTCAGGAATGGAATGGGAAGGACTTGGATATCACATCTCATGATAAAGGAAGGGTCTAAGGTTTGGAAGGGGAAGGATTTGGATATCACATCTCATGTTATTGGACCGGTCTCAGGTTTGGTATTAGAAGCATTGAGATATCAAGTCTCATGGTATAGGACGGGAGTTTGATATCACATCTCATGCCATGGTATGGGTCTCAGGTTTTGTAGAAGCATTGGGATATCACATCTCATGCTATTGGAAGGGTATCAGGATTGGATTTGGAAGGAGTTGGATATCCCATCTCATGCTATAGGAAGGGTCTCAGGTTGGAGTAGAAGGAGTTGGATATCACATCTCATGTTATAGGAAGGGTCTCAGGATTGGAATGGGAAGGACTTGGATATCACATCTCATGTTATAGGAAGGATCTCAGGTTTTGTATTAGAAGCATTGAGATATCACATCTCATGCTATAGGAAGGGTCTCAGGATTGGAATGTGAAGCATTTGGATATCACATCTCATGCTAAAGGAAGGGTCTCAGGTTTGGTATAAGCATTGAGATATCACATCTCTGCTATCGGAAGGGTCTAAGGATTGGATTGGGAAGGAATTGGATATCCCTTCTCATGCTATAGGAAGGGTCTCAGGTTGGAATGGGTAGGAGTTGGATATCACATCTCATGTTATAGGAAGGGTCTCAAGATTGAAATGGGAAGGATTTGGATATCACATCTCTTGCTATAGGAAGGGTCTCAGGTTTTCTATTAGAAACATTGAGATATGACATCTCATGCTATAGGAAGGGTTTCAGTATTGGAATGGGAAGGATTTGGATATCACATCTCATGCTAAAGGAAGGGTCTCAGGTTTGGAAGGGGAAGGATTTGGATATCATATCTCATGTTATAGGACATATCTCATGTTATAGGACGGGTCCCAGGTTTAGTATTAGAAGCATTGAGATATCACATCTCATGGTATAGGAAGGGTCTCAGGATTGGAATGGGAAGGAGTTGGATCTCCCTTCTCATGCTACAGGAAGGGTCTCAGGTTGGAATGGGAAGGAGTTGGATATCACATCTCGTTATAGGAAGGGTCTCAGGATTGGAATGGGAAGGAATTGGATATCACATCTCTTGCTATAGGAAGGGTCTCAGGTTTGGAAGGGGAAGGATTTGGATATCATATCTCATGTTATAGGACCGGTCCCAGGTCTGGTATTAGAAGCATTGAGATATCACATCTCATGCTATAGGAGGAGTCTCAGGATTGGAATGGGAAGGAGTTGGATATCACGTCTCATGATATAGGAAGGGTCTCAGGATTGGAATGGGCAGGAGTTGAATATCACCTCTCATGCTAAAGGAAGGGTATCAGGTTTAATAGAAGCATTGAGATATCACATCTCATGCTATAGGAAGGAACTCAGGATTGGAATGGGAAGGAGTTGGATATCACATCTAATGCCATAGGAAGGGTCATCAGGTTTGGTATAAGCATTGAGATATCACATCTCTGCTATCGGAAGGGTCTCAGGATAGGAATGGTAAGGACTTAGAATTCACATCTCATACTATAGGGAGGGTCTCAGTTTTGATATTAGAAGCATTGAGCTATCACATCTCATGCTATCGGAAGTGTCTCAGGATTGGAATGGGATGGAGTTGGATATCACATCTCAAGCTATCTCAGGATTGGAATGGGAAGGAGTTTGATATTTCATCTCAAGCTATAGGAAGGGTCTCAGGTTTGGAAAGGGAAGGATTTGGATTTCACATCTCATGTTATAGGATGGTTCTCATGTTTGGTTTTAGAAGCATTGAGATATCACATCTCATGCTATAGGAAGGGTCTCAGGATTGGAATGTGAAGGATTTGGATATCACATCTCATGCTAAAGGAAGGGTCTCAGGTTTGGTAGAAGCATTGAGATATCACATCTCATGCTATAGGAAGGGTCTCAGGATTTGAATGGCAAGGAGTTGGATATCACATCTCATGCCATAGGAAGCGTCTCAGGTTTGGTATAAGCATTGAGATATCACATCTCTGCTATCGGAAGGTTCTCAGGATTGGATTGGGAAGGAGTTGGATATCCCTTCCCATGCTATAGGAAGTGTCTCAGGTTGGAATGGGAAGGAGTTGAATATCACATCTCATGTTATAGGAAGGGTCTCAGGATTGGAATGGGAAGGATTTGGATATCACATCTCTTGCTATAGGAAGGGTCTCAGGATTGGAATGGGAAGGATTTGGATATCACATCTCATGTCATAGGAAGGATCTCAGGTTTGGTATTAGAAGCATTGATATATCACATCTCATGCTATAGGAATGGTCTCAGGATTGGAATGGGTAGGAGTTGGATATTACATTCTTGCTATAGTAAGGGTCTCATGTTTGGAATGGGAAGGAGTTGGATATCACATATGCTATAGGAAGTGTCTCAGGTTTGGAACGGGAAGGAGTTGGATATCACATCTCATGTTATAGGAAGGGTCTCAGGTTTGGTATAAGCATTGAGATATCACATCTCTGCTATCAGGAGTGGCTCAGGATTGGAATGGGAAGGAGTTGGATATCCCATCTCATGTTAAAGGACGGGTCTCTGGTTTGGTATTAGAATCATTGAGATATCACATCGCATGCTGTAGGAAGGGTCTAAGGATTGGAATGGGATGGACTTGGATATCACATCTCATGCTATAGGTAGGCTCTCAGGTTTGGTATAAGCATTGAGATATCACATCTCATGCTATAGGAAGGGTCTCAGGATTGGAATGGGAAGGATTTGGATATCACATCTCATGCTATAGGAAGGGTCTCAGATTTGGTATAAGCATTGAGATATCACATCTCATGCTATAGGAAGGGTCTCAGGATTGGAATGGGAAGGAGTTGTATATGACATCTCAAGCCTTAGGAAGGGTCTCAGGTTTGGTATAAGCATTGAGATATCACATCTCTGCTATCGGAAGGGTCTCAGGATTGGAATGGGAAGGAGTTGGATATCCCATCTCATGTTATAGGAAGGGTCTCAGGTTTGGTATTAGAAGCATTGAGATATCACATCTCATGCTATAGGAAGGGTCTCAGGATTGGAATGGGAAGGAGTTGGATATCACATCTCATTATAAAGGAAGGGTCTAAGGTTTGGAAGGGGAAGGATTTGGATATCACATCTCATGTTATAGGACGGGTCTCAGGTTTGGTATTAGAAGCATTGAGATATCAAGTCTCATGGTATAAGAAGGGTCTCAGAATTGGAATGGGAAGGAGTTGGATATCACATCTCAAGCTATAGGAAGCGTCTCAGGATTGGAATGGGAAGGAGTTTGATATCACATCTCATGCCATAGTATGGGTCTCAGGTTTGGTAGAAGCATTGGGATATCACATCTCATGCTATAGGAAGGGTCTCAGGATTGGAATGGGAAGAAGTTGGATATCACATCTCAAGCTATAGGAAGGGTCTCAGGTTTGGTATAAGCATTGAGATATCACATCTCATGCTATAGGAAGGGTCTCAGGGTTGGAATGGGAAGGAGTTGTATATGACATCTCATGCCATAGGAAGGGTCTCAGGTTTGGTATAAGCATTGAGATATCACATCACATGCTATAGGAAGGGTCTCAGGATTGGAATGGGAAGGACTTGGATATCACATCACATGCTATAGGAAGGGTCTCAGGATTGGAATGGGAAGGACTTGGATATCACATCTCATGCTATAGGCAGGGTCTCAGGTTTGGAAAGGGAAGGAGATGGATATCACATTTCATGTTAGAGGTAGGATCTCAGGTTTGGTATTAGAGGCAATGAGATATCACATCTCATGCTATCAGAAGGGTCTCAGGATTGGAATGGGAAGGAGTTGGATATCACATTTCATGCTAAAGGGAGGGTCTCAGGTTTGGAAGGGGAAGGATTTGGAAATCACATCTCATATTATAGGAAGGATCTCAGGT
Source organism: Ambystoma mexicanum (assembly GCF_040938575.1). Taxonomy (NCBI): domain Eukaryota; kingdom Metazoa; phylum Chordata; class Amphibia; order Caudata; family Ambystomatidae; genus Ambystoma; species Ambystoma mexicanum. Next base: position 13,194,180 of record NW_027182455.1, on the reverse strand, counting down.
TTGGTATTAGAAGCATTGAGATATCACATCTCATGCTATCGGAAGGATCTCAGGTTTGGTATAAGAGGCATTGAGATATCACATCTCATGCTATCATAAGGGTCTCAGGATTGGAATGGGAAGGAGTTGGATGTCACATCTCATGTTATAGGAAGGATCTCAGGTTTGGTATTAGAAGCATTGAGACATCACATCTCATGCTATAGGAAGGGTCTCAGGATTGGAATGGGAAGGAGTTGGATATCACATCTCATGCTATAGGAAGGGTCTCAGGTTTGGTATAAGCATTGAGATATCACATCTCATGCTATAGGAAGGGTCTCAGGATTGGAATGGGAAGGATTTGGATATCACATCTTATGCTATAGGAAGGGTCTCAGGTTTGGTATAAGCACTGAGATATCACATCTCATGCTATAGGAAGGGTCTCAGGATTGGAATGGGAAGAAGTTGGATATCACATCTCATGCTATAGGAAGGGTCTCAGGTTTGGTATAAGCATTGAGATATCACATCTCATGCTATAGGAAGGGTCTCAGGGTTGGAATGGGAAGGAGTTGTATATGACATCTCATGCCATAGGAAGGGTCTCAGGTTTGGTATAAGCATTGAGATATCACATCACATGCTATAGGAAGGGTCTCACGATTGGAATGGGAAGGACTTGGATATCACATCTCATGCTATAGGCAGGGTCTCAGGGTTGGAAAGGGAAGGAGATGGATATCACATTTCATGTTAGAGGTAGGATCTCAGGTTTGGTATTAGAGGCATTGAGATATCACATCTCATGCTATCAGAAGGGTCTCAGGATTGGAATGGGAAGGAGTTGGATATCACATTTCATGCTAAAGGGAGGGTCTCAGGTTTGGAAGGGGAAGGATTTGGAAATCACATCTCATATTATAGGAAGGATCTCAGGTTTGGTATTAGAAGCATTGAGATATCACATCTCATGCTATCGGAAGGATCTCAGGTTTGGTATAAGAGGCATTGAGATATCACATCTCATGCTATCATAAGGGTCTCAGGATTGGAATGGGAAGGAGTTGGATATCACATCTCATGTTATAGGAAGGATCTCAGGTTTGGTATTAGAAGCATTGAGACATCACATCTCATGCTATAGGAAGGGTCTCAGGATTGGAATGGGAAGGAGTTGGATATCACATCTCATGCTATAGGAAGGGTCTCAGGTTTGGTATAAGCATTGAGATATCACATCTCATGCTATAGGAAGGGTCTCAGGATTGGAAAGGGAAGGATTTGGATATCACATCTTATGCTATAGGAAGGGTCTCAGGTTTGGTATAAGCATGGAGATATCACTTCTCATGCTATAGGAAGGGTCTCAGGATTGGAATGGGAAGGAGTTGGATATCCCATCTCATGCTATAGGAAGGGTCTCAGATTTGGTATAAGCATTGAGATATCACATCTCATGCTATAGGAAGGGTCTCAGGATTGGAATGGGAAGGAGTTGTATATGACATCTCAGGCCATAGGAAGGGTCTCAGATTTGGTATAAGCATTGAGATATCACATCTCATGATATCGGAAGGGTCTCAGGATTGGAATGGGAAGGAGTTGGATATCACATCTAATTATAAAGGAAGGGTCTAAGGTTTGGAAGGGGATGGATTTGGATATCACATCTCATGTTATAGGACGGGTCTCAGGTTTGGTATTAGAAGCATTGAGATATCAAGTGTCATGGTATAAGAAGGGTCTCAGAATTGGAATGGGAAGGAGTTGGATATCACATCTCAAGCTATAGGAAGCGTCTCAGGATTGGAATGGGAAGGAGTTTGATATCACATCTCATGCCATAGTATGGGTCTCAGGTTTGGTAGAAGCATTGGGATATCACATCTCATGCTATCGGAAGGGTATCAGTATTGGATTTGGAAGGAGTTGGATATCCCATCTCATGCTATAGGAAGGGTCTCAGGTTAGAATGGGAAGGAGTTGGATATCACATTTCATGTTATAGGACGGGTCTCAGGATTGGAATGGGAAGGACTTGGATATCATATCTCATGCTATAGGAAGGCTCTCAGGTTTGGAAGGGGAAGGAGTTGGATATCACATTTCATGTTAGAGGAAGGATCTCAGGTTTGGTATTAGAGGCCTTGAGATATCACATCTCATGCTATAGGAAGGGTCTCAGGATTGGAATGGGAAGGAGTTGGATATCACATCTCAAGCTATAGGAAGGGTCTCAGGTTTGGTATAAGCATTGAGATATCACATCTCATGCTATAGGAAGGGTCTCAGGATTGGAATGGGAAGAAGTTGGATATCACATCTCATGCTATAGGAAGGGTCTCAGGTTTGGTATAAGCATTGAGATATCACATCTCATGCTATAGGAAGGGTCTCAGGGTTGGAATGGGAAGGAGTTGTATATGACATCTCATGCCATAGGAAGGGTCTCAGGTTTGGTATAAGCATTGAGATATCACATCACATGCTATAGGAAGGGTCTCAGGATTGGAATGGGAAGGACTTGGATATCACATCTCATGCTATAGGCAGGGTCTCAGGTTTGGAAAGGGAAGGAGATGGATATCACATTTCATGTTAGAGGTAGGATCTCAGGTTTGGTATTAGAGGCATTGAGATATCACATCTCATGCTATCAGAAGGGTCTCAGGATTGGAATGGGAAGGAGTTGGATATCAAATCTCATGCTAAAGGGATGGTCTAAGGTTTGGAAGGGGAGGGATTTGGACATCATATCTCATGTTATTGGAAGGATCTCAGGTTTGGTATTAGAAGCATTGAGATATCACATCTCATGCTATCGGAAGGGTCTTAGGTTTGGTATAAGCATTGAGATATCACATCTCTGCTATCGGAAGGGTCTCAGGATTGGAATGGGAAGGATTTGGATATCACAATTCATGTTTTATGAGGGTCTCAGTTTTCATATTAGAAGCATTGAGATATCACATATGCTATTGGAAGGGTCTCAGTATTGGAATGGGAAGGAGTTGGATATCACATCTCATGTTATAGGGAGGGTCTCAGTTTTGATATTAGAAGCATTGAGATATCACATATGCTATTAGAAGGGTCTCAGTATTGGAATTGGAAGGAGTTGGATATCACATATGCTAAAGGAAAGGTCTCAGGTTTGGAATGGGAAGGAGTTGGATATCACGTCTCATGTTATAGGAAGGGTCTCAGGTTTGGAATGGGAAGGAGTTGAATATCACATCTCATGCTAAAGGAAGGGTCATCAGGTTCGGTATAAGCATTGAGATATCACATCTCTGCTATCGGAAGGGTCTCAGGATAGGAATGGGAAGGACGTAGATTTCACATCTCATACTATAGGGAGGGTCTCAGTTTTGATATTAGAAGCATTGAGCTATCACATCTCATGCTATCGGAAGGGTCTCAGGATTGGAATGGGATGGAGTTGGATATCACATCTCAAGCTATCTCAGGATTGTAATGGGAAGGAGTTTGATATCACATATCAAGCTATAGGAAGGGTCTCAGGTTTGGAAGGGGAAGGATTTGGATCTCACATCTCAAGCTATCTCAGGATTGGAATGGGAAGGAGTTTGATATTTCATCTCAAGCTATAGGAAGGGTCTCAGGTTTGGAAAGGGAAGGATTTGGATTTCACATCTCATGTTATAGGATGGTTCTCATGTTTGGTTTTAGAAGCATTGAGATATCACATCTCATGCTATGGGAAGGGTCTCAGGTTTGGAATGGGAAGGAGTTGGTTATCACATCTCATGCTAAAGGAAAGGTCTCAGGTCTGGAAGGGAAGGATTTGGATCTCACATCTCATGTTTTAGGACGGGTCTCAGGTTTGGTATTAGAAGCATTGAACTATCACATCTCATGGTATAGGAAGGGTCCCAGGATTGGAATGGGAAGGAGTTGGATATCACATTGAATGGGAAGGAGTTTGATATCACATCTCAAGCTATAGGAAGGGCCTCATGTTTGGAATGGGAATGATTTGGATTTCACATCTCATGTTATAGGATGGTTCTCATGTTTGGTTTTAGAAGCATTGAAATATCACATCTCATGCTATCTGAAGGGTCTCAGGTTTGGAATGGGAAGGAGTTTGATATCACATCTCATGTTAGAGGTAGGATCTCAGGTTTGGTATTAGAGGCATTGAGATATGACATCTCATGCCATCAGAAGGGTCTCAGGATTGGAATGGGAAGGAGTTGGATATCACATCTCATGCTAAAGGGAGGGTCTAAGGTTTGGAAGGGGAAGGATTTGGACATCACATCTCATGTTATTGGAAGGATCTGAGGTTTGGTATTAGAAGCATTGAGATATCACATCTCATGCTATCGGAAGGGTCTCAGGTTTGGTATAAGCATTGAGATATCACATCTCTGCTATCGGAAGGGTCTCAGGATTGGAATGGGAAGGATTTGGATATCACATCTCATGTTATAGGAAGGGTCTCAGGTTTGGTATTAGAAGCATTGAGATATCACATCTCATGCTATATTAAGGGTCTCAGGAATGGAATGGGAAGGACTTGGATATCACATCTCATGATAAAGGAAGGGTCTAAGGTTTGGAAGGGGAAGGATTTGGATATCACATCTCATGTTATTGGACCGGTCTCAGGTTTGGTATTAGAAGCATTGAGATATCAAGTCTCATCGTATAGGACGGGAGTTTGATATCACATCTCATGCCATGGTATGGGTCTCAGGTTTTGTAGAAGCATTGGGATATCACATCTCATGCTATTGGAAGGGTATCAGGATTGGATTTGGAAGGAGTTGGATATCCCATCTCATGCTATAGGAAGGGTCTCAGGTTGGAGTAGAAGGAGTTGGATATCACATCTCATGTTATAGGAAGGATCTCAGGTTTTGTATTAGAAGCATTGAGATATCACATCTCATGCTATAGGAAGGGTCTCAGGATTGGAATGTGAAGCATTTGGATATCACATCTCATGCTAAAGGAAGGGTCTCAGGTTTGGTATAAGCATTGAGATATCACATCTCTGCTATCGGAAGGGTCTAAGGATTGGATTGGGAAGGAATTGGATATCCCTTCTCATGCTATAGGAAGGGTCTCAGGTTGGAATGGGTAGGAGTTGGATATCACATCTCATGTTATAGGAAGGGTCTCAAGATTGAAATGGGAAGGATTTGGATATCACATCTCCTGCTATAGGAAGGGTCTCAGGTTTTCTATTAGAAACATTGAGATATGACATCTCATGCTATAGGAAGGGTTTCAGTATTGGAATGGGAAGGATTTGGATATCACATCTCATGCTAAAGGAAGGGTCTCAGGTTTGGAAGGGGAAGGATTTGGATATCATATCTCATGTTATAGGACATATCTCATGTTATAGGACGGGTCCCAGGTTTGGTATTAGAAGCATTGAGATATCACATCTCATGGTATAGGAAGGGTCTCAGGATTGGAATGGGAAGGAGTTGGATCTCCCTTCTCATGCTACAGGAAGGGTCTCAGGTTGGAATGGGAAGGAGTTGGATATCACATCTCGTTATAGGAAGGGTCTCAGGATTGGAATGGGAAGGAATTGGATATCACATCTCTTGCTATAGGAAGGGTCTCAGGTTTGGAAGGGGAAGGATTTGGATATCATATCTCATGTTATAGGACCGGTCCCAGGTCTGGTATTAGAAGCATTGAGATATCACATCTCATGCTATAGGAGGAGTCTCAGGATTGGAATGGGCAGGAGTTGAATATCACCTCTCATGCTAAAGGAAGGGTATCAGGTTTGATAGAAGCATTGAGATATCACATCTCATGCTATAGGAAGGAACTCAGGATTGGAATGGGAAGGAGTTGGATATCACATCTAATGCCATAGGAAGGGTCATCAGGTTTGGTATAAGCATTGAGATATCACATCTCTGCTATCGGAAGGGTCTCAGGATAGGAATGGTAAGGACTTAGAATTCACATCTCATACTATAGGGAGGGTCTCAGTTTTGATATTAGAAGCATTGAGCTATCACATCTCATGCTATCGGAAGGGTCTCAGGATTGGAATGGGATGGAGTTGGATATCACATCTCAAGCTATCTCAGGATTGGAATGGGAAGGAGTTTGATATTTCATCTCAAGCTATAGGAAGGGTCTCAGGTTTGGAAAGGGAAGGATTTGGATTTCACATCTCATGTTATAGGATGGTTCTCATGTTTGGTTTTAGAAGCATTGAGATATCACATCTCATGCTATCGGAAGGGTCTCAGGTTTGGAAAGGGAAGGATTTGGATTTCACATGTTATAGGATGGTTCTCAGGTTTGGTTTTAGAAGCATTAAATTATAACATCTCATGCTATAGGAAGGGTCTCAGGTTTGGAATGGGAATGATTTGGATTTCACATCTCATGTTATAGGATGGTTCTCATGTTTGGTTTTAGAAGCATTGAAATATCACATCTCATGCTATCTGAAGGGTCTCAGGTTTGGAATGGGAAGGAGTTTGATATCACATCTCATGTTAGAGGTAGGATCTCAGGTTTGGTATTAGAGGCATTGAGATATGACATCTCATGCCATCAGAAGGGTCTCAGGTTTGGAAGGGGAAGGATTTGGACATCACATCTCATGTTATTGGAAGGATCTGAGGTTTGGTATTAGAAGCATTGAGATATCACATCTCATGCTATCGGAAGGGTCTCAGGTTTGGTATAAGCATTGAGATATCACATCTCTGCTATCGGAAGGGTCTCAGGATTGGAATGGGAAGGATTTGGATATCACATCTCATGTTATAGGAAGGGTCTCAGGTTTGGTATTAGAAGCATTGAGATATCACATCTCATGCTATATTAAGGGTCTCAGGAATGGAATGGGAAGGACTTGGATATCACATCTCATGATAAAGGAAGGGTCTAAGGTTTGGAAGGGGAAGGATTTGGATATCACATCTCATGTTATTGGACCGGTCTCAGGTTTGGTATTAGAAGCATTGAGATATCAAGTCTCATGGTATAGGACGGGAGTTTGATATCACATCTCATGCCATGGTATGGGTCTCAGGTTTTGTAGAAGCATTGGGATATCACATCTCATGCTATTGGAAGGGTATCAGGATTGGATTTGGAAGGAGTTGGATATCCCATCTCATGCTATAGGAAGGGTCTCAGGTTGGAGTAGAAGGAGTTGGATATCACATCTCATGTTATAGGAAGGGTCTCAGGATTGGAATGGGAAGGACTTGGATATCACATCTCATGTTATAGGAAGGATCTCAGGTTTTGTATTAGAAGCATTGAGATATCACATCTCATGCTATAGGAAGGGTCTCAGGATTGGAATGTGAAGCATTTGGATATCACATCTCATGCTAAAGGAAGGGTCTCAGGTTTGGTATAAGCATTGAGATATCACATCTCTGCTATCGGAAGGGTCTAAGGATTGGATTGGGAAGGAATTGGATATCCCTTCTCATGCTATAGGAAGGGTCTCAGGTTGGAATGGGTAGGAGTTGGATATCACATCTCATGTTATAGGAAGGGTCTCAAGATTGAAATGGGAAGGATTTGGATATCACATCTCTTGCTATAGGAAGGGTCTCAGGTTTTCTATTAGAAACATTGAGATATGACATCTCATGCTATAGGAAGGGTTTCAGTATTGGAATGGGAAGGATTTGGATATCACATCTCATGCTAAAGGAAGGGTCTCAGGTTTGGAAGGGGAAGGATTTGGATATCATATCTCATGTTATAGGACATATCTCATGTTATAGGACGGGTCCCAGGTTTGGTATTAGAAGCATTGAGATATCACATCTCATGGTATAGGAAGGGTCTCAGGATTGGAATGGGAAGGAGTTGGATCTCCCTTCTCATGCTACAGGAAGGGTCTCAGGTTGGAATGGGAAGGAGTTGGATATCACATCTCGTTATAGGAAGGGTCTCAGGATTGGAATGGGAAGGAATTGGATATCACATCTCTTGCTATAGGAAGGGTCTCAGGTTTGGAAGGGGAAGGATTTGGATATCATATCTCATGTTATAGGACCGGTCCCAGGTCTGGTATTAGAAGCATTGAGATATCACATCTCATGCTATAGGAGGAGTCTCAGGATTGGAATGGGAAGGAGTTGGATATCACGTCTCATGATATAGGAAGGGTCTCAGGATTGGAATGGGCAGGAGTTGAATATCACCTCTCATGCTAAAGTAAGGGTATCAGGTTTAATAGAAGCATTGAGATATCACATCTCATGCTATAGGAAGGAACTCAGGATTGGAATGGGAAGGAATTGGATATCACATCTAATGCCATAGGAAGGGTCATCAGGTTTGGTATAAGCATTGAGATATCACATCTCTGCTATCGGAAGGGTCTCAGGATAGGAATGGTAAGGACTTAGAATTCACATCTCATACTATAGGGAGGGTCTCAGTTTTGATATTAGAAGCATTGAGCTATCACATCTCATGCTATCGGAAGTGTCTCAGGATTGGAATGGGATGGAGTTGGATATCACATCTCAAGCTATCTCAGGATTGGAATGGGAAGGAGTTTGATATTTCATCTCAAGCTATAGGAAGGGTCTCAGGTTTGGAAAGGGAAGGATTTGGATTTCACATCTCATGTTATAGGATGGTTCTCATGTTTGGTTTTAGAAGCATTGAGATATCACATCTCATGCTATCGGAAGGGTCTCAGGTTTGGAAAGGGAAGGATTTGGATTTCACATGTTATAGGATGGTTCTCAGGTTTGGTTTTAGAAGCATTAAATTATAACATCTCATGCTATAGGAAGGGTCTCAGGTTTGGAATGGGAAGGAGTTGGATATCACATCTCTGCTATCTGAAGGGTCTCAGGATTGGAATGGGAAGGAGTTGGATATCCCATCTCGTTATAGGAAGGGTCTCAGGTTTGGTATTAGAAGCAATGAGATATCACATCTCATGCTATAGGAAGGGTCTAAGGTTTGGAAGGGGACGGATTTGGGTATCACATCTCATGTTATAGGACCGGTCTCAGGTTTGGTATTTGAAGCATTGAGATATCAAGTCTCATGGTATAGGACGGGTCTCAGAATTGGAATGAGAAGGAGTTGGATATCACATCTCAAGCTATAGGAAGGGTCTCATGATTGGAATGGGAAGGAGTTGGATATCACATCTCATGTTATAGGAAGGGTCTCAGGATTGGAATGGGAAGGACTTGGATATCACATCTCATTCTATAGGAAGGCTCTCAGGGTTGGAAGGGGAAGGAGTTGGATATCACATTTCATGTTAGAGGTAGGATCTCAGGTTTGGTTTTAGAGGCATTGAGATATCACATCTCATGCCATCAGAAGGGTCTCAGGATTGGAATGGGAAGGAGTTGGATATCACATCTCATGTTATAGGAAGGACCTTAGGTTTGGTATTAGAAGCATTGAGATATCACATCTCATGCTATAGGAAGGGTCTCGGGATTGGAATGGGAAGGAGTTGGATATCACATCTCATGTTATTGGAAGGATCTCAGGTTTGGTATTAGAAGCATTGAGATATCACATCTCATGCTATCGGAAGGGTCTTAGGTTTGGTATAAGCATTGAGATATCACATCTCTGCTATCGGAAGGGTCTCAGGATTGGAATGGGAAGGATTTGGATATCATAATTCATGTTATAGGAAGGGTCTCAGTTTTGGTATTAGAAGCATTGAGATATCACATCTCATGCTATAGGAAGGGTCTCAGGATTGGAATGGGAAGGACTTGGATATCACATCTCATGTTATAGGAAGGGTCTCAGGTTTGGTATTAGAAGCATTGAGATATCACATCTCATGCTATAGGAAGGGTCTCAGGAATGGAATGGGAAGGACTTGGATATCACATCTCATGATAAAGGAAGGGTCTAAGGTTTGGAAGGGGAAGGATTTGGATATCACATCTCATGTTATTGGACCGGTCTCAGGTTTGGTATTAGAAGCATTGAGATATCAAGTCTCATGGTATAGGACGGGAGTTTGATATCACATCTCATGCCATGGTATGGGTCTCAGGTTTTGTAGAAGCATTGGTATATCACATCTCATGCTATCGGAAGGGTATCAGGATTGGATTTGGAAGGAGTTGGATATCCCATCTCATGCTATAGGAAGGGTCTCAGGTTGGAATAGAAGGAGTTGGATATCACATCTCATGTTATAGGAAGGGTCTCAGGATTGGAATGGGAAGGACTTGGATATCACATCTCATGCTGCAGGAAGGGTCTCAGGTTTGGAAAAGGAAGGAGTTGGATATCACATTTCATGTTAGAGGTAGGATCTCAGGTTTGGTATTAGAGGCATTGAGATATCAGATCTCATGCTATCAGAAGGGTATCAGGATTGGAATGGGAAGGAGTTGGATATCACATCTCATGCTAAAGGGAGGGTCTCAGGTTTGGAATGGGAAGGATTTGGATATCACATCTCATGTTATAGGAAGGACCTTAGGTTTGGTATTAGAAGCATTGAGATATCACATCTCATGCTATAGGAAGGGTCTCGGGATTGGAATGGGAAGGAGTTGGATATCACATCTCATGTTATAGGAAGGATCTCAGGTTTGGTATTAGAAGCATTGAGATATCACATCTCATGCTATAGGAAGGGTCTCAGGATTGGAATGGGAGGAGCTATATATCACATCTCATGCTCAAGGAAGGGTCTCAGGTTTGGAAGGGGAAGGATTTGGATATCACATCTCATGTTATAGGACGGGTCTCAGGTTTGGTATTAGAAGCATTGTGATATCACATCTCATGCTATAGGATGTGTCTCAGGATTGGAATGGGAAGGAGTTGGATATCACATCTCATGCTATAGGAAGGGTTTCAGGTTTGGTAGAAGCATTGAGATATCACATCTCATGCTATAGGAAGAGTCTCAGGTTTGGGAAGGGAAGGATTTGGATTTCACATCTCATGTTATAGGATGGTTCTCTTGTTTGGTTTTTGAAGCATTGAGATATCACATCTCATGCTATCGGAAGGGTCTCAGGTTTGGAATGGGAAGGAGTTGGATATCAGATCTCCTGTTATAGGAAGGCTCTCAGGTTTGGAATGGGAAGGAGTTGGATATGACATCTCTTGTTATAGGGAGGGTCTCAGAATTTGAATGGTAAGGAGTTGGATATCACATCTCATGCTATAGGAAGGGTCTCAGGTTGGAATGGGAAGGAGTTGGATATCACATCTCATGTTATATACAGGAAGGGTCTCAGGATTGGAATGGGAAGGATTTGGATATCACATCTCTTGCTATAGGAAGGGTCTCAGGTTTTTTATTAGAAACATTGAGATATCACATCTCATGCTATAGGAAGGGTTTTAGGATTGGAATTGGAAGTATTTGGATATCACATCTCATGCTAAAGGAAGGGTCTCAGGTTTGGAAGGGGAAGGATTTGGATATCACATCTCATCCAATAGGAAGGGTCTCAGGTTTGGAATGGGAAGGAATTGGATATCACATCTCATGTTATAGGAAGGGTCTCAGGTTTTTTATTAGAAACATTGAGATATCACATCTCATGTTATAGGACGGTTCCCAGGTTTGGTATTAGAAGCATTGAGATATCACATCTCATGGTATAGGAAGGGTCTCAGGGTTGGAATGGGAAGGAGTTGGATATCACATCTCATCCAATAGGAAGGGTCTCAGGTTTGGAATGGGAAGGAATTGGATATCACATCTCATGCTATAGGAAGGATCTCAGGTTTGGTATTAGAAGCATTGAGATATCACATCTCATGCTATAGGAAGGGTCTCAGGATTGGAATGTGAAGGATTTGGATATCACATCTCATGCTAAAGGAAGGGTCTCAGGTTTGGTAGAAGCATTGAGATATCACATCTCATGCTATAGGAAGGGTCTCAGGATTTGAATGGCAAGGAGTTGGATATCACATCTCATGCCATAGGAAGCGTCTCAGGTTTGGTATAAGCATTGAGATATCACATCTCTGCTATCGGAAGGTTCTCAGGATTGGATTGGGAAGGAGTTGGATATCCCTTCCCATGCTATAGGAAGTGTCTCAGGTTGGAATGGGAAGGAGTTGAATATCACATCTCATGTTATAGGAAGGGTCTCAGGATTGGAATGGGAAGGATTTGGATATCACATCTCTTGCTATAGGAAGGGTCTCAGGATTGGAATGGGAAGGATTTGGATATCACATCTCATGTCATAGGAAGGATCTCAGGTTTGGTATTAGAAGCATTGATATATCACATCTCATGCTATAGGAATGGTCTCAGGATTGGAATGGGTAGGAGTTGGATATTACATTCTTGCTATAGTAAGGGTCTCATGTTTGGAATGGGAAGGAGTTGGATATCACATATGCTATAGGAAGTGTCTCAGGTTTGGAACGGGAAGGAGTTGGATATCACATCTCATGTTATAGGAAGGGTCTCAGGTTTGGTATAAGCATTGAGATATCGCATCTCTGCTATCAGGAGTGGCTCAGGATTGGAATGGGAAGGAGTTGGATATCCCATCTCATGTTAAAGGACGGGTCTCTGGTTTGGTATTAGAATCATTGAGATATCACATCGCATGCTGTAGGAAGGGTCTAAGGGTTGGAATGGGATGGACTTGGATATCACATCTCATGCTATAGTTAGGCTCTCAGGTTTGGTATAAGCATTGAGATATCACATCTCATGCTATAGGAAGGGTCTCAGGATTGGAATGGGAAGGATTTGGATATCACATCTCATGCTATAGGAAGGGTCTCAGATTTGGTATAAGCATTGAGATATCACATCTCATGCTATAGGAAGGGTCTCAGGATTGGAATGGGAAGGAGTTGTATATGACATCTCAAGCCTTAGGAAGGGTCTCAGGTTTGGTATAAGCATTGAGATATCACATCTCTGCTATCGGAAGGGTCTCAGGATTGGAATGGGAAGGAGTTGGATATCCCATCTCATGTTATAGGAAGGGTCTCAGGTTTGGTATTAGAAGCATTGAGATATCACATCTCATGCTATAGGAAGGGTCTCAGGATTGGAATGGGAAGGAGTTGGATATCACATCTCATTATAAAGGAAGGGTCTAAGGTTTGGAAGGGGAAGGATTTGGATATCACATCTCATGTTATAGGACGGGTCTCAGGTTTGGTATTAGAAGCATTGAGATATCAAGTCTCATGGTATAAGAAGGGTCTCAGAATTGGAATGGGAAGGAGTTGGATATCACATCTCAAGCTATAGGAAGCGTCTCAGGATTGGAATGGGAAGGAGTTTGATATCACATCTCATGCCATAGTATGGGTCTCAGGTTTGGTAGAAGCATTGGGATATCACATCTCATGCTATAGGAAGGGTCTCAGGATTGGAATGGGAAGAAGTTGGATATCACATCTCAAGCTATAGGAAGGGTCTCAGGTTTGGTATAAGCATTGAGATATCACATCTCATGCTATAGGAAGGGTCTCAGGGTTGGAATGGGAAGGAGTTGTATATGACATCTCATGCCATAGGAAGGGTCTCAGGTTTGGTATAAGCATTGAGATATCACATCACATGCTATAGGAAGGGTCTCAGGATTGGAATGGGAAGGACTTGGATATCACATCACATGCTATAGGAAGGGTCTCAGGATTGGAATGGGAAGGACTTGGATATCACATCTCATGCTATAGGCAGGGTCTCAGGTTTGGAAAGGGAAGGAGATGGATATCACATTTCATGTTAGAGGTAGGATCTCAGGTTTGGTATTAGAGGCAATGAGATATCACATCTCATGCTATCAGATGGGTCTCAGGATTGGAATGGGAAGGAGTTGGATATCACATTTCATGCTAAAGGGAGGGTCTCAGGTTTGGAAGGGGAAGGATTTGGAAATCACATCTCATATTATAGGAAGGATCTCAGGTTTGGTATTAGAAGCATTGAGATATCACATCTCATGCTATCGGAAGGATCTCAGGTTTGGTATTAGAAGCATTGAGATATCACATCTCATGCTATCATAAGGGTCTCAGGATTGGAATGGGAAGGAGTTGGATATCACATCTCATGTTATAGGAAGGATCTCAGGTTTGGTATTAGAAGCATTGAGACATCACATCTCATGCTATAGGAAGGGTCTCAGGATTGGAATGGGAAGGAGTTGGATATCACATCTCATGCTATAGGAAGGGTCTCAGGTTTGGTATAAGCATTGAGATATCACATCTCATGCTATAGGAAGGGTCTCAGGATTGGAATGGGAAGGATTTGGATATCACATCTTATGCTATAGGAAGGGTCTCAGGTTTGGTATAAGCACTGAGATATCACATCTCATGCTATAGGAAGGGTCTCAGGATTGGAATGGGAAGAAGTTGGATATCACATCTCATGCTATAGGAAGGGTCTCAGGTTTGGTATAAGCATTGAGATATCACATCTCATGCTATAGGAAGGGTCTCAGGGTTGGAATGGGAAGGAGTTGTATATGACATCTCATGCCATAGGAAGGGTCTCAGGTTTGGTATAAGCATTGAGATATCACATCACATGCTATAGGAAGGGTCTCACGATTGGAATGGGAAGGACTTGGATATCACATCTCATGCTATAGGCAGGGTCTCAGGGTTGGAAAGGGAAGGAGATGGATATCACATTTCATGTTAGAGGTAGGATCTCAGGTTTGGTATTAGAGGCATTGAGATATCACATCTCATGCTATCAGAAGGGTCTCAGGATTGGAATGGGAAGGAGTTGGATATCACATTTCATGCTAAAGGGAGGGTCTCAGGTTTGGAAGGGGAAGGATTTGGAAATCACATCTCATATTATAGGAAGGATCTCAGGTTTGGTATTAGAAGCATTGAGATATCACATCTCATGCTATCGGAAGGATCTCAGGTTTGGTATAAGAGGCATTGAGATATCACATCTCATGCTATCATAAGGGTCTCAGGATTGGAATGGGAAGGAGTTGGATATCACATCTCATGTTATAGGAAGGATCTCAGGTTTGGTATTAGAAGCATTGAGACATCACATCTCATGCTATAGGAAGGGTCTCAGGATTGGAATGGGAAGGAGTTGGATATCACATCTCATGCTATAGGAAGGGTCTCAGGTTTATTATAAGCATTGAGATATCACATCTCATGCTATAGGAAGGGTCTCAGGATTGGAAAGGGAAGGATTTGGATATCACATCTTATGCTATAGGAAGGGTCTCAGGTTTGGTATAAGCATGGAGATATCACTTCTCATGCTATAGGAAGGGTCTCAGGATTGGAATGGGAAGGAGTTGGATATCCCATCTCATGCTATAGGAAGGGTCTCAGATTTGGTATAAGCATTGAGATATCACATCTCATGCTATAGGAAGGGTCTCAGGATTGGAATGGGAAGGAGTTGTATATGACATCTCAGGCCATAGGAAGGGTCTCAGATTTGGTATAAGCATTGAGATATCACATCTCATGATATCGGAAGGGTCTCAGGATTGGAATGGGAAGGAGTTGGATATCACATCTCATTATAAAGGAAGGGTCTAAGGTTTGGAAGGGGATGGATTTGGATATCACATCTCATGTTATAGGACGGGTCTCAGGTTTGGTATTAGAAGCATTGAGATATCAAGTGTCATGGTATAAGAAGGGTCTCAGAATTGGAATGGGAAGGAGTTGGATATCACATCTCAAGCTATAGGAAGCGTCTCAGGATTGGAATGGGAAGGAGTTTGATATCACATCTCATGCCATAGTATGGGTCTCAGGTTTGGTAGAAGCATTGGGATATCACATCTCATGCTATCGGAAGGGTATCAGTATTGGATTTGGAAGGAGTTGGATATCCCATCTCATGCTATAGGAAGGGTCTCAGGTTAGAATGGGAAGGAGTTGGATATCACATTTCATGTTATAGGAAGGGTCTCAGGATTGGAATGGGAAGGACTTGGATATCATATCTCATGCTATAGGAAGGCTCTCAGGTTTGGAAGGGGAAGGAGTTGGATATCACATTTCATGTTAGAGGAAGGATCTCAGGTTTGGTATTAGAGGCCTTGAGATATCACATCTCATGCTATAGGAAGGGTCTCAGGATTGGAATGGGAAGGAGTTGGATATCACATCTCAAGCTATAGGAAGGGTCTCAGGTTTGGTATAAGCATTGAGATATCACATCTCATGCTATAGGAAGGGTCTCAGGATTGGAATGGGAAGAAGTTGGATATCACATCTCATGCTATAGGAAGGGTCTCAGGTTTGGTATAAGCATTGAGATATCACATCTCATGCTATAGGAAGGGTCTCAGGGTTGGAATGGGAAGGAGTTGTATATGACATCTCATGCCATAGGAAGGGTCTCAGGTTTGGTATAAGCATTGAGATATCACATCACATGCTATAGGAAGGGTCTCAGGATTGGAATGGGAAGGACTTGGATATCACATCTCATGCTATAGGCAGGGTCTCAGGTTTGGAAAGGGAAGGAGATGGATATCACATTTCATGTTAGAGGTAGGATCTCAGGTTTGGTATTAGAGGCATTGAGATATCACATCTCATGCTATCAGAAGGGTCTCAGGATTGGAATGGGAAGGTGTTGGATATCAAATCTCATGCTAAAGGGATGGTCTAAGGTTTGGAAGGGGAGGGATTTGGACATCATATCTCATGTTATTGGAAGGATCTCAGGTTTGGTATTAGAAGCATTGAGATATCACATCTCATGCTATCGGAAGGGTCTTAGGTTTGGTATAAGCATTGAGATATCACATCTCTGCTATCGGAAGGGTCTCAGGATTGGAATGGGAAGGATTTGGATATCACAATTCATGTTATAGGGAGGGTCTCAGTTTTCATATTAGAAGCATTGAGATATCACATATGCTATTGGAAGGGTCTCAGTATTGGAATGGGAAGGAGTTGGATATCACATCTCATGTTATAGGGAGGGTCTCAGTTTTGATATTAGAAGCATTGAGATATCACATATGCTATTGGAAGGGTCTCAGTATTGGAATTGGAAGGAGTTGGATATCACATATGCTAAAGGAAAGGTCTCAGGTTTGGAATGGGAAGGAGTTGGATATCACGTCTCATGTTATAGGAAGGGTCTCAGGTTTGGAATGGGAAGGAGTTGAATATCACATCTCATGCTAAAGGAAGGGTCATCAGGTTCGGTATAAGCATTGAGATATCACATCTCTGCTATCGGAAGGGTCTCAGGATAGGAATGGGAAGGACGTAGATTTCACATCTCATACTATAGGGAGGGTCTCAGTTTTGATATTAGAAGCATTGAGCTATCACATCTCATGCTATCGGAAGGGTCTCAGGATTGGAATGGGATGGAGTTGGATATCACATCTCAAGCTATCTCAGGATTGTAATGGGAAGGAGTTTGATATCACATATCAAGCTATAGGAAGGGTCTCAGGTTTGGAAGGGGAAGGATTTGGATCTCACATCTCAAGCTATCTCAGGATTGGAATGGGAAGGAGTTTGATATTTCATCTCAAGCTATAGGAAGGGTCTCAGGTTTGGAAAGGGAAGGATTTGGATTTCACATCTCATGTTATAGGATGGTTCTCATGTTTGGTTTTAGAAGCATTGAGATATCACATCTCATGCTATGGGAAGGGTCTCAGGTTTGGAATGGGAAGGAGTTGGTTATCACATCTCATGCTAAAGGAAAGGTCTCGGGTCTGGAAGGGGAAGGATTTGGATCTCACATCTCATGTTTTAGGACGGGTTTCAGGTTTGGTATTAGAAGCATTGAACTATCACATCTCATGGTATAGGAAGGGTCCCAGGATTGGAATGGGAAGGAGTTGGATATCACATTGAATGGGAAGGAGTTTGATATCACATCTCAAGCTATAGGAAGGGCCTCATGTTTGGAATGGGAATGATTTGGATTTCACATCTCATGTTATAGGATGGTTCTCATGTTTGGTTTTAGAAGCATTGAAATATCACATCTCATGCTATCTGAAGGGTCTCAGGTTTGGAATGGGAAGGAGTTTGATATCACATCTCATGTTAGAGGTAGGATCTCAGGTTTGGTATTAGAGGCATTGAGATATGACATCTCATGCCATCAGAAGGGTCTCAGGATTGGAATGGGAAGGAGTTGGATATCACATCTCATGCTAAAGGGAGGGTCTAAGGTTTGGAAGGGGAAGGATTTGGACATCACATCTCATGTTATTGGAAGGATCTGAGGTTTGGTATTAGAAGCATTGAGATATCACATCTCATGCTATCGGAAGGGTCTCAGGTTTGGTATAAGCATTGAGATATCACATCTCTGCTATCGGAAGGGTCTCAGGATTGGAATGGGAAGGATTTGGATATCACATCTCATGTTATAGGAAGGGTCTCAGGTTTGGTATTAGAAGCATTGAGATATCACATCTCATGCTATATTAAGGGTCTCAGGAATGGAATGGGAAGGACTTGGATATCACATCTCATGATAAAGGAAGGGTCTAAGGTTTGGAAGGGGAAGGATTTGGATATCACATCTCATGTTATTGGACCGGTCTCAGGTTTGGTATTAGAAGCATTGAGATATCAAGTCTCATCGTATAGGACGGGAGTTTGATATCACATCTCATGCCATGGTATGGGTCTCAGGTTTTGTAGAAGCATTGGGATATCACATCTCATGCTATTGGAAGGGTATCAGGATTGGATTTGGAAGGAGTTGGATATCCCATCTCATGCTATAGGAAGGGTCTCAGGTTGGAGTAGAAGGAGTTGGATATCACATCTCATGTTATAGGAAGGGTCTCAGGATTGGAATGGGAAGGACTTGGATATCACATCTCATGTTATAGGAAGGATCTCAGGTTTTGTATTAGAAGCATTGAGATATCACATCTCATGCTATAGGAAGGGTCTCAGGATTGGAATGTGAAGCATTTGGATATCACATCTCATGCTAAAGGAAGGGTCTCAGGTTTGGTATAAGCATTGAGATATCACATCTCTGCTATCGGAAGGGTCTAAGGATTGGATTGGGAAGGAATTGGATATCCCTTCTCATGCTATAGGAAGGGTCTCAGGTTGGAATGGGTAGGAGTTGGATATCACATCTCATGTTATAGGAAGGGTCTCAAGATTGAAATGGGAAGGATTTGGATATCACATCTCTTGCTATAGGAAGGGTCTCAGGTTTTCTATTAGAAACATTGAGATATGACATCTCATGCTATAGGAAGGGTTTCAGTATTGGAATGGGAAGGATTTGGATATCACATCTCATGCTAAAGGAAGGGTGTCAGGTTTGGAAGGGGAAGGATTTGGATATCATATCTCATGTTATAGGACATATCTCATGTTATAGGACGGGTCCCAGGTTTGGTATTAGAAGCATTGAGATATCACATCTCATGGTATAGGAAGGGTCTCAGGATTGGAATGGGAAGGAGTTGGATCTCCCTTCTCATGCTACAGGAAGGGTCTCAGGTTGGAATGGGAAGGAGTTGGATATCACATCTCGTTATAGGAAGGGTCTCAGGATTGGAATGGGAAGGAATTGGATATCACATCTCTTGCTATAGGAAGGGTCTCAGGTTTGGAAGGGGAAGGATTTGGATATCATATCTCATGTTATAGGACCGGTCCCAGGTCTGGTATTAGAAGCATTGAGATATCACATCTCATGCTATAGGAGGAGTCTCAGGATTGGAATGGGCAGGAGTTGAATATCACCTCTCATGCTAAAGGAAGGGTATCAGGTTTGATAGAAGCATTGAGATATCACATCTCATGCTATAGGAAGGAACTCAGGATTGGAATGGGAAGGAGTTGGATATCACATCTAATGCCATAGGAAGGGTCATCAGGTTTGGTATAAGCATTGAGATATCACATCTCTGCTATCGGAAGGGTCTCAGGATAGGAATGGTAAGGACTTAGAATTCACATCTCATACTATAGGGAGGGTCTCAGTTTTGATATTAGAAGCATTGAGCTATCACATCTCATGCTATCGGAAGGGTCTCAGGATTGGAATGGGAAGGAGTTTGATATTTCATCTCAAGCTATAGGAAGGGTCTCAGGTTTGGAAAGGGAAGGATTTGGATTTCACATCTCATGTTATAGGATGGTTCTCATGTTTGGTTTTAGAAGCATTGAGATATCACATCTCATGCTATCGGAAGGGTCTCAGGTTTGGAAAGGGAAGGATTTGGATTTCACATGTTATAGGATGGTTCTCAGGTTTGGTTTTAGAAGCATTAAATTATAACATCTCATGCTATAGGAAGGGTCTCAGGTTTGGAATGGGAATGATTTGGATTTCACATCTCATGTTATAGGATGGTTCTCATGTTTGGTTTTAGAAGCATTGAAATATCACATCTCATGCTATCTGAAGGGTCTCAGGTTTGGAATGGGAAGGAGTTTGATATCACATCTCATGTTAGAGGTAGGATCTCAGGTTTGGTATTAGAGGCATTGAGATATGACATCTCATGCCATCAGAAGGGTCTCAGGATTGGAATGGGAAGGAGTTGGATATCACATCTCATGCTAAAGGGAGGGTCTAAGGTTTGGAAGGGGAAGGATTTGGACATCACATCTCATGTTATTGGAAGGATCTGAGGTTTGGTATTAGAAGCATTGAGATATCACATCTCATGCTATCGGAAGGGTCTCAGGTTTGGTATAAGCATTGAGATATCACATCTCTGCTATCGGAAGGGTCTCAGGATTGGAATGGGAAGGATTTGGATATCACATCTCATGTTATAGGAAGGGTCTCAGGTTTGGTATTAGAAGCATTGAGATATCACATCTCATGCTATATTAAGGGTCTCAGGAATGGAATGGGAAGGACTTGGATATCACATCTCATGATAAAGGAAGGGTCTAAGGTTTGGAAGGGGAAGGATTTGGATATCACATCTCATGTTATTGGACCGGTCTCAGGTTTGGTATTAGAAGCATTGAGATATCAAGTCTCATGGTATAGGACGGGAGTTTGATATCACATCTCATGCCATGGTATGGGTCTCAGGTTTTGTAGAAGCATTGGGATATCACATCTCATGCTATTGGAAGGGTATCAGGATTGGATTTGGAAGGAGTTGGATATCCCATCTCATGCTATAGGAAGGGTCTCAGGTTGGAGTAGAAGGAGTTGGATATCACATCTCATGTTATAGGAAGGGTCTCAGGATTGGAATGGGAAGGACTTGGATATCACATCTCATGTTATAGGAAGGATCTCAGGTTTTGTATTAGAAGCATTGAGATATCACATCTCATGCTATAGGAAGGGTCTCAGGATTGGAATGTGAAGCATTTGGATATCACATCTCATGCTAAAGGAAGGGTCTCAGGTTTGGTATAAGCATTGAGATATCACATCTCTGCTATCGGAAGGGTCTAAGGATTGGATTGGGAAGGAATTGGATATCCCTTCTCATGCTATAGGAAGGGTCTCAGGTTGGAATGGGTAGGAGTTGGATATCACATCTCATGTTATAGGAAGGGTCTCAAGATTGAAATGGGAAGGATTTGGATATCACATAGCTTGCTATAGGAAGGGTCTCAGGTTTTCTATTAGAAACATTGAGATATGACATCTCATGCTACAGGAAGGGTTTCAGTATTGGAATGGGAAGGATTTGGATATCACATCTCATGCTAAAGGAAGGGTCTCAGGTTTGGAAGGGGAAGGATTTGGATATCATATCTCATGTTATAGGACATATCTCATGTTATAGGACGGGTCCCAGGTTTGGTATTAGAAGCATTGAGATATCACATCTCATGGTATAGGAAGGGTCTCAGGATTGGAATGGGAAGGAGTTGGATCTCCCTTCTCATGCTACAGGAAGGGTCTCAGGTTGGAATGGGAAGGAGTTGGATATCACATCTCGTTATAGGAAGGGTCTCAGGATTGGAATGGGAAGGAATTGGATATCACATCTCATGCTATAGGAAGGGTCTCAGGTTTGGAAGGGGAAGGATTTGGATATCATATCTCATGTTATAGGACCGGTCCCAGGTCTGGTATTAGAAGCATTGAGATATCACATCTCATGCTATAAGAGGAGTCTCAGGATTGGAATGGGAAGGAGTTGGATATCACGTCTCATGATATAGGAAGGGTCTCAGGATTGGAATGGGCAGGAGTTGAATATCACCTCTCATGCTAAAGGAAGGGTATCAGGTTTGATAGAAGCATTGAGATATCACATCTCATGCTATAGGAAGGAACTCAGGATTGGAATGGGAAGGAGTTGGATATCACATCTAATGCCATAGGAAGGGTCATCAGGTTTGGTATAAGCATTGAGATATCACATCTCTGCTATCGGAAGGGTCTCAGGATAGGAATGGTAAGGACTTAGAATTCACATCTCATACTATAGGGAGGGTCTCAGTTTTGATATTAGAAGCATTGAGCTATCACATCTCATGCTATCGGAAGGGTCTCAGGATTGGAATGGGATGGAGTTGGATATCACATCTCAAGCTATCTCAGGATTGGAATGGGAAGGAGTTTGATCTTTCATCTCAAGCTATAGGAAGGGTCTCAGGTTTGGAAAGCGAAGGATTTGGATTTCAGATCTCATGTTATAGGATGGTTCTCATGTTTGGTTTTAGAAGCATTGAGATATCAAGTCTCATGGTATAGGACGGGTCTCAGAATTGGAATGAGAAGGAGTTGGATATCACATCTCAAGCTATAGGAAGGGTCTCATGATTGGAATGGGAAGGAGTTGGATATCACATCTCATGTTATAGGAAGGGTCTCAGGATTGGAATGGGAAGGACTTGGATATCACATCTCATTCTATAGGAAGGCTCTCAGGGTTGGAAGGGGAAGGAGTTGGATATCACATTTCATGTTAGAGGTAGGATCTCAGGTTTGGTTTTAGAGGCATTGAGATATCACATCTCATGCCATCAGAAGGGTCTCAGGATTGGAATGGGAAGGAGTTGGATATCACATCTCATGTTATAGGAAGGACCTTAGGTTTGGTATTAGAAGCATTGAGATATCACATCTCATGCTATAGGAAGGGTCTCGGGATTGGAATGGGAAGGAGTTGGATATCACATCTCATGTTATTGGAAGGATATCAGGTTTGGTATTAGAAGCATTGAGATATCACATCTCATGCTATCGGAAGGGTCTTAGGTTTGGTCTAAGCATTGAGATATCACATCTCTGCTATCGGAAGGGTCTCAGGATTGGAATGGGAAGGATTTGGATATCATAATTCATGTTATAGGAAGGGTCTCAGTTTTGGTATTAGAAGCATTGAGATATCACATCTCATGCTATAGGAAGGGTCTCAGGATTGGAATGGGAAGGACTTGGATATCACATCTCATGTTATAGGAAGGGTCTCAGGTTTGGTATTAGAAGCATTGAGATATCACATCTCATGCTATAGGAAGGGTCTCAGGAATGGAATGGGAAGGACTTGGATATCACATCTCATGATAAAGGAAGGGTCTAAGGTTTGGAAGGGGAAGGATTTGGATATCACATCTCATGTTATTGGACCGGTCTCAGGTTTGGTATTAGAAGCATTGAGATATCAAGTCTCATGGTATAGGACGGCAGTTTGATATCACATCTCATGCCATGGTATGGGTCTCAGGTTTTGTAGAAGCATTGGTATATCACATCTCATGCTATCGGAAGGGTATCAGGATTGGATTTGGAAGGAGTTGGATATCCCATCTCATGCTATAGGAAGGGTCTCAGGTTGGAATAGAAGGAGTTGGATATCACATCTCATGTTATAGGAAGGGTCTCAGGATTGGAATGGGAAGGACTTGGATATCACATCTCATGCTGTAGGAAGGGTCTCAGGTTTGGAAAAGGAAGGAGTTGGATATCACATTTCATGTTAGAGGTAGGATCTCAGGTTTGGTATTAGAGGCATTGAGATATCAGATCTCATGCTATCAGAAGGGTATCAGGATTGGAATGGGAAGGAGTTGGATATCACATCTCATGCTAAAGGGAGGGTCTCAGGTTTGGAATGGGAAGGATTTGGATATCACATCTCATGTTATAGGAAGGACCTTAGGTTTGGTATTAGAAGCATTGAGATATCACATCTCATGCTATAGGAAGGGTCTCGGGATTGGAATGGGAAGGAGTTGGATATCACATCTCATGTTATAGGAAGGATCTCAGGTTTGGTATTAGAAGCATTGAGATATCACATCTCATGCTATAGGAAGGGTCTCAGGATTGGAATGGGAGGAGCTATATATCACATCTCATGCTCAAGGAAGGGTCTCAGGTTTGGAAGGGGAAGGATTTGGATATCACATCTCATGTTATAGGACGGGTCTCAGGTTTGGTATTAGAAGCATTGTGATATCACATCTCATGCTATAGGATGTGTCTCAGGATTGGAATGGGAAGGAGTTGGATATCACATCTCATGCTATAGGAAGGGTTTCAGGTTTGGTAGAAGCATTGAGATATCACATCTCATGCTATAGGAAGAGTCTCAGGTTTGGGAAGGGAAGGATTTGGATTTCACATCTCATGTTATAGGATGGTTCTCATGTTTGGTTTTTGAAGCATTGAGATATCACATCTCATGCTATCGGAAGGGTCTCAGGTTTGGAATGGGAAGGAGTTGGATATCAGATCTCCTGTTATAGGAAGGGTCTCAGGTTTGGAATGGGAAGGAGTTGGATATGACATCTCTTGTTATAGGGAGGGTCTCAGAATTTGAATGGTAAGGAGTTGGATATCACATCTCATGCTATAGGAAGGGTCTCAGGTTGGAATGGGAAGGAGTTGGATATCACATCTCATGTTATATACAGGAAGGGTCTCAGGATTGGAATGGGAAGGATTTGGATATCACATCTCTTGCTATAGGAAGGGTCTCAGGTTTTTTATTAGAAACATTGAGATATCACATCTCATGCTATAGGAAGGGTTTTAGGATTGGAATTGGAAGTATTTGGATATCACATCTCATGCTAAAGGAAGGGTCTCAGGTTTGGAAGGGGAAGGATTTGGATATCACATCTCATCCAATAGGAAGGGTCTCAGGTTTGGAATGGGAAGGAATTGGATATCACATCTCATGTTATAGGAAGGGTCTCAGGTTTTTTATTAGAAACATTGAGATATCACATCTCATGTTATAGGACGGTTCCCAGGTTTGGTATTAGAAGCATTGAGATATCACATCTCATGGTATAGGAAGGGTCTCAGGGTTGGAATGGGAAGGAGTTGGATATCACATCTCATCCAATAGGAAGGGTCTCAGGTTTGGAATGGGAAGGAATTGGATATCACATCTCATGTTATAGGAAGGATCTCAGGTTTGGTATTAGAAGCATTGAGATATCACATCTCATGCTATAGGAAGGGTCTCAGGATTGGAATGTGAAGGATTTGGATATCACATCTCATGCTAAAGGAAGGGTCTCAGGTTTGGTAGAAGCATTGAGATATCACATCTCATGCTATAGGAAGGGTCTCAGGATTTGAATGGCAAGGAGTTGGATATCACATCTCATGCCATAGGAAGCGTCTCAGGTTTGGTATAAGCATTGAGATATCACATCTCTGCTATCGGAAGGTTCTCAGGATTGGATTGGGAAGGAGTTGGATATCCCTTCCCATGCTATAGGAAGTGTCTCAGGTTGGAATGGGAAGGAGTTGAATATCACATCTCATGTTATAGGAAGGGTCTCAGGATTGGAATGGGAAGGATTTGGATATCACATCTCTTGCTATAGGAAGGGTCTCAGGATTGGAATGGGAAGGATTTGGATATCACATCTCATGTCATAGGAAGGATCTCAGGTTTGGTATTAGAAGCATTGATATATCACATCTCATGCTATAGGAATGGTCTCAGGATTGGAATGGGTAGGAGTTGGATATTACATTCTTGCTATAGTAAGGGTCTCATGTTTGGAATGGGAAGGAGTTGGATATCACATATGCTATAGGAAGTGTCTCAGGTTTGGAACGGGAAGGAGTTGGATATCACATCTCATGTTATAGGAAGGGTCTCAGGTTTGGTATAAGCATTGAGATATCACATCTCTGCTATCAGGAGTGGCTCAGGATTGGAATGGGAAGGAGTTGGATATCCCATCTCATGTTAAAGGACGGGTCTCTGGTTTGGTATTAGAATCATTGAGATATCACATCGCATGCTGTAGGAAGGGTCTAAGGATTGGAATGGGATGGACTTGGATATCACATCTCATGCTATAGGTAGGCTCTCAGGTTTGGTATAAGCATTGAGATATCACATCTCATGCTATAGGAAGGGTCTCAGGATTGGAATGGGAAGGATTTGGATATCACATCTCATGCTATAGGAAGGGTCTCAGATTTGGTATAAGCATTGAGATATCACATCTCATGCTATGGGAAGGGTCTCAGGATTGGAATGGGAAGGAGTTGTATATGACATCTCAAGCCTTAGGAAGGGTCTCAGGTTTGGTATAAGCATTGAGATATCACATCTCTGCTATCAGAAGGGTCTCAGGATTGGAATGGGAAGGAGTTGGATATCCCATCTCATGTTATAGGAAGGGTCTCAGGTTTGGTATTAGAAGCATTGAGATATCACATCTCATGCTATAGGAAGGGTCTCAGGATTGGAATGGGAAGGAGTTGGATATCACATCTCATTATAAAGGAAGGGTCTGAGGTTTGGAAGGGGAAGGATTTGGATATCACATCTCATGTTATAGGACGGGTCTCAGGTTTGGTATTAGAAGCATTGAGATATCAAGTCTCATGGTATAAGAAGGGTCTCAGAATTGGAATGGGAAGGAGTTGGATATCACATCTCAAGCTATAGGAAGCGTCTCAGGATTGGAATGGGAAGGAGTTTGATATCACATCTCATGCCATAGTATGGGTCTCAGGTTTGGTAGAAGCATTGGGATATCACATCTCATGCTATAGGAAGGGTCTCAGGATTGGAATGGGAAGAAGTTGGATATCACATCTCAAGCTATAGGAAGGGTCTCAGGTTTGGTATAAGCATTGAGATATCACATCTCATGCTATAGGAAGGGTCTCAGGGTTGGAATGGGAAGGAGTTGTATATGACATCTCATGCCATAGGAAGGGTCTCAGGTTTGGTATAAGCATTGAGATATCACATCACATGCTATAGGAAGGGTCTCAGGATTGGAATGGGAAGGACTTGGATATCACATCGCATGCTATAGGAAGGGTCTCAGGATTGGAATGGGAAGGACTTGGATATCACATCTCATGTTATAGGCAGGGTCTCAGGTTTGGAAAGGGAAGGAGATGGATATCACATTTCATGTTAGAGGTAGGATCTCAGGTTTGGTATTAGAGGCAATGAGATATCACATCTCATGCTATCAGAAGGGTCTCAGGATTGGAATGGGAAGGAGTTGGACATCACATCTCATGTTATAGGAAGGATCTCAGGTTTGGTATTAGAAGCATTGAGACATCACATCTCATGCTATAGGAAGGATCTCAGGATTGGAATGGGAAGGAGTTGGATATCACATCTCATGCTATAGGAAGGGTCTCAGGTTTGGTATAAGCATTGAGATATCACATCTCATGCTATAGGAAGGGTCTCAGGATTGGAATGGGAAGGATTTGGATATCACATCTTATGCTATAGGAAGGGTCTCAGGTTTGGTATAAGCACTGAGATATCACATCTCATGCTATAGGAAGGGTCTCAGGATTGGAATGGGAAGAAGTTGGATATCACATCTCATGCTATAGGAAGGGTCTCAGGTTTGGTATAAGCATTGAGATATCACATCTCATGCTATAGGAAGGGTCTCAGGGTTGGAATGGGAAGGAGTTGTATATGACATCTCATGCCATAGGAAGGGTCTCAGGTTTGGTATAAGCATTGAGATATCACATCACATGCTATAGGAAGGGTCTCACGATTGGAATGGGAAGGACTTGGATATCACATCTCATGCTATAGGCAGGGTCTCAGGGTTGGAAAGGGAAGGAGATGGATATCACATTTCATGTTAGAGGTAGGATCTCAGGTTTGGTATTTGAGGCATTGAGATATCACATCTCATGCTATCAGAAGGGTCTCAGGATTGGAATGGGAAGGAGTTGGATATTACATTTCATGCTAAAGGGAGGGTCTCAGGTTTGGAAGGGGAAGGATTTGGAAATCACATCTCATATTATAGGAAGGATCTCAGGTTTGGTATTAGAAGCATTGAGATATCACATCTCATGCTATCGGAAGGATCTCAGGTTTGGTATAAGAGGCATTGAGATATCACATCTCATGCTATCATAAGGGTCTCAGGATTGGAATGGGAAGGAGTTGGATATCACATCTCATGTTATAGGAAGGATCTCAGGTTTGGTATTAGAAGCATTGAGACATCACATCTCATGCTATAGGAAGGGTCTCAGGATTGGAATGGGAAGGAGTTGGATATCACATCTCATGCTATAGGAAGGGTCTCAGGTTTGGTATAAGCATTGAGATATCACATCTCATGCTATAGGAAGGGTCTCAGGATTGGAAAGGGAAGGATTTGGATATCACATCTTATGCTATAGGAAGGGTCTCAGGTTTGGTATAAGCATGGAGATATCACTTCTCATGCTATAGGAAGGGTCTCAGGATTGGAATGGGAAGGAGTTGGATATCCCATCTCATGCTATAGGAAGGGTCTCAGATTTGGTATAAGCATTGAGATATCACATCTCATGCTATAGGAAGGGTCTCAGGATTGGAATGGGAAGGAGTTGTATATGACATCTCAGGCCATAGGAAGGGTCTCAGATTTGGTATAAGCATTGAGACATCACATCTCATGATATCGGAAGGGTCTCAGGATTGGAATGGGAAGGAGTTGGATATCACATCTCATTATAAAGGAAGGGTCTAAGGTTTGGAAGGGGATGGATTTGGATATCACATCTCATGTTATAGGACGGGTCTCAGGTTTGGTATTAGAAGCATTGAGATATCAAGTGTCATGGTATAAGAAGGGTCTCAGAATTGGAATGGGAAGGAGTTGGATATCACATCTCAAGCTATAGGAAGCGTCTCAGGATTGGAATGGGAAGGAGTTTGATATCACATCTCATGCCATAGTATGGGTCTCAGGTTTGGTAGAAGCATTGGGATATCACATCTCATGCTATCGGAAGGGTATCAGTATTGGATTTGGAAGGAGTTGGATATCCCATCTCAT
Source organism: Ambystoma mexicanum (assembly GCF_040938575.1). Lineage (NCBI taxonomy): Eukaryota > Metazoa > Chordata > Amphibia > Caudata > Ambystomatidae > Ambystoma > Ambystoma mexicanum. The sequence goes on along the minus strand of NW_027182455.1, from coordinate 13,165,011 downwards.
GCTATAGGAAGGGTCTCAGGTTAGAATGGGAAGGAGTTGGATATCACATTTCATGTTATAGGAAGGGTCTCAGGATTGGAATGGGAAGGACTTGGATATCATATCTCATGCTATAGGAAGGCTCTCAGGTTTGGAAGGGGAAGGAGTTGGATATCACATTTCATGTTAGAGGAAGGATCTCAGGTTTGGTATTAGAGGCCTTGAGATATCACATCTCATGCTATAGGAAGGGTCTCAGGATTGGAATGGGAAGGAGTTGGATATCACATCTCAAGCTATAGGAAGGGTCTCAGGTTTGGTATAAGCATTGAGATATCACATCTCATGCTATAGGAAGGGTCTCAGGATTGGAATGGGAAGAAGTTGGATATCACATCTCATGCTATAGGAAGGGTCTCAGGTTTGGTATAAGCATTGAGATATCACATCTCATGCTATAGGAAGGGTCTCAGGGTTGGAATGGGAAGGAGTTGTATATGACATCTCATGCCATAGGAAGGGTCTCAGGTTTGGTATAAGCATTGAGATATCACATCACATGCTATAGGAAGGGTCTCAGGATTGGAATGGGAAGGACTTGGATATCACATCTCATGCTATAGGCAGGGTCTCAGGTTTGGAAAGGGAAGGAGATGGATATCACATTTCATGTTAGAGGTAGGATCTCAGGTTTGGTATTAGAGGCATTGAGATATCATATCTCACGCTATCAGAAGGGTCTCAGGATTGGAATGGGAAGGTGTTGGATATCAAATCTCATGCTAAAGGGATGGTCTAAGGTTTGGAAGGGGAGGGATTTGGACATCATATCTCATGTTATTGGAAGGATCTCAGGTTTGGTATTAGAAGCATTGAGATATCACATCTCATGCTATCGGAAGGGTCTTAGGTTTGGTATAAGCATTGAGATATCACATCTCTGCTATCGGAAGGGTCTCAGGATTGGAATGGGAAGGATTTGGATATCACAATTCATGTTATAGGGAGGGTCTCAGTTTTCATATTAGAAGCATTGAGATATCACATATGCTATTGGAAGGGTCTCAGTATTGGAATGGGAAGGAGTTGGATATCACATCTCATGTTATAGGGAGGGTCTCAGTTTTGATATTAGAAGCATTGAGATATCACATATGCTATTGGAAGGGTCTCAGTATTGGAATTGGAAGGAGTTGGATATCACATATGCTAAAGGAAAGGTCTCAGGTTTGGAATGGGAAGGAGTTGGATATCATGTCTCATGTTATAGGAAGGGTCTCAGGTTTGGAATGGGAAGGAGTTGAATATCACATCTCATGCTAAAGGAAGGGTCATCAGGTTCGGTATAAGCATTGAGATATCACATCTCTGCTATCGGAAGGGTCTCAGGATAGGAATGGGAAGGACGTAGATTTCACATCTCATACTATAGGGAGGGTCTCAGTTTTGATATTAGAAGCATTGAGCTATCACATCTCATGCTATCGGAAGGGTCTCAGGATTGGAATGGGATGGAATTGGATATCACATCTCAAGCTATCTCAGGATTGTAATGGGAAGGAGTTTGATATCACATATCAAGCTATAGGAAGGGTCTCAGGTTTGGAAGGGGAAGGATTTGGATCTCACATCTCAAGCTATCTCAGGATTGGAATGGGAAGGAGTTTGATATTTCATCTCAAGCTATAGGAAGGGTCTCAGGTTTGGAAAGGGAAGGATTTGGATTTCACATCTCATGTTATAGGATGGTTCTCATGTTTGGTTTTAGAAGCATTGAGATATCACATCTCATGCTATGGGAAGGGTCTCAGGTTTGGAATGGGAAGGAGTTGGTTATCACATCTCATGCTAAAGGAAAGGTCTCAGGTCTGGAAGGGGAAGGATTTGGATCTCACATCTCATGTTTTAGGACGGGTCTCAGGTTTGGTATTAGAAGCATTGAACTATCACATCTCATGGTATAGGAAGGGTCCCAGGATTGGAATGGGAAGGAGTTGGATATCACATTGAATGGGAAGGAGTTTGATATCACATCTCAAGCTATAGGAAGGGCCTCATGTTTGGAATGGGAATGATTTGGATTTCACATCTCATGTTATAGGATGGTTCTCATGTTTGGTTTTAGAAGCATTGAAATATCACATCTCATGCTATCTGAAGGGTCTCAGGTTTGGAATGGGAAGGAGTTTGATATCACATCTCATGTTAGAGGTAGGATCTCAGGTTTGGTATTAGAGGCATTGAGATATGACATCTCATGCCATCAGAAAGGTCTCAGGATTGGAATGGGAAGGAGTTGGATATCACATCTCATGCTAAAGGGAGGGTCTAAGGTTTGGAAGGGGAAGGATTTGGACATCACATCTCATGTTATTGGAAGGATCTGAGGTTTGGTATTAGAAGCATTGAGATATCACATCTCATGCTATCGGAAGGGTCTCAGGTTTGGTATAAGCATTGAGATATCACATCTCTGCTATCGGAAGGGTCTCAGGATTGGAATGGGAAGGATTTGGATATCACATCTCATGTTATAGGAAGGGTCTCAGGTTTGGTATTAGAAGCATTGAGATATCACATCTCATGCTATATTAAGGGTCTCAGGAATGGAATGGGAAGGACTTGGATATCACATCTCATGATAAAGGAAGGGTCTAAGGTTTGGAAGGGGAAGGATTTGGATATCACATCTCATGTTATTGGACCGGTCTCAGGTTTGGTATTAGAAGCATTGAGATATCAAGTCTCATCGTATAGGACGGGAGTTTGATATCACATCTCATGCCATGGTATGGGTCTCAGGTTTTGTAGAAGCATTGGGATATCACATCTCATGCTATTGGAAGGGTATCAGGATTGGATTTGGAAGGAGTTGGATATCCCATCTCATGCTATAGGAAGGGTCTCAGGTTGGAGTAGAAGGAGTTGGATATCACATCTCATGTTATAGGAAGGGTCTCAGGATTGGAATGGGAAGGACTTGGATATCACATCTCATGTTATAGGAAGGATCTCAGGTTTTGTATTAGAAGCATTGAGATATCACATCTCATGCTATAGGAAGGGTCTCAGGATTGGAATGTGAAGCATTTGGATATCACATCTCATGCTAAAGGAAGGGTCTCAGGTTTGGTATAAGCATTGAGATATCACATCTCTGCTATCGGAAGGGTCTAAGGATTGGATTGGGAAGGAATTGGATATCCCTTCTCATGCTATAGGAAGGGTCTCAGGTTGGAATGGGTAGGAGTTGGATATCACATCTCATGTTATAGGAAGGGTCTCAAGATTGAAATGGGAAGGATTTGGATATCACATCTCTTGCTATAGGAAGGGTCTCAGGTTTTCTATTAGAAACATTGAGATATGACATCTCATGCTATAGGAAGGGTTTCAGTATTGGAATGGGAAGGATTTGGATATCACATCTCATGCTATAGGAAGGGTCTCAGGTTTGGAAGGGGAAGGATTTGGATATCATATCTCATGTTATAGGACATATCTCATGTTATAGGACGGGTCCCAGGTTTGGTATTAGAAGCATTGAGATATCACATCTCATGGTATAGGAAGGGTCTCAGGATTGGAATGGGAAGGAGTTGGATCTCCCTTCTCATGCTACAGGAAGGGTCTCAGGTTGGAATGGGAAGGAGTTGGATATCACATCTCGTTATAGGAAGGGTCTCAGGATTGGAATGGGAAGGAATTGGATATCACATCTCTTGCTATAGGAAGGGTCTCAGGTTTGGAAGGGGAAGGATTTGGATATCATATCTCATGTTATAGGACCGGTCCCAGGTCTGGTATTAGAAGCATTGAGATATCACATCTCATGCTATAGGAGGAGTCTCAGGATTGGAATGGGCAGGAGTTGAATATCACCTCTCATGCTAAAGGAAGGGTATCAGGTTTGATAGAAGCATTGAGATATCACATCTCATGCTATAGGAAGGAACTCAGGATTGGAATGGGAAGGAGTTGGATATCACATCTAATGCCATAGGAAGGGTCATCAGGTTTGGTATAAGCATTGAGATATCACATCTCTGCTATCGGAAGGGTCTCAGGATAGGAATGGTAAGGACTTAGAATTCACATCTCATACTATAGGGAGGGTCTCAGGTTTGATATTAGAAGCATTGAGCTATCACATCTCATGCTATCGGAAGGGTCTCAGGATTGGAATGGGAAGGAGTTTGATATTTCATCTCAAGCTATAGGAAGGGTCTCAGGTTTGGAAAGGGAAGGATTTGGATTTCACATCTCATGTTATAGGATGGTTCTCATGTTTGGTTTTAGAAGCATTGAGATATCACATCTCATGCTATCGGAAGGGTCTCAGGTTTGGAAAGGGAAGGATTTGGATTTCACATGTTATAGGATGGTTCTCAGGTTTGGTTTTAGAAGCATTAAATTATAACATCTCATGCTATAGGAAGGGTCTCAGGTTTGGAATGGGAATGATTTGGATTTCACATCTCATGTTATAGGATGGTTCTCATGTTTGGTTTTAGAAGCATTGAAATATCACATCTCATGCTATCTGAAGGGTCTCAGGTTTGGAATGGGAAGGAGTTTGATATCACATCTCATGTTAGAGGTAGGATCTCAGGTTTGGTATTAGAGGCATTGAGATATGACATCTCATGCCATCAGAAGGGTCTCAGGATTGGAATGGGAAGGAGTTGGATATCACATCTCATGCTAAAGGGAGGGTCTAAGGTTTGGAAGGGGAAGGATTTGGACATCACATCTCATGTTATTGGAAGGATCTGAGGTTTGGTATTAGAAGCATTGAGATATCACATCTCATGCTATCGGAAGGGTCTCAGGTTTGGTATAAGCATTGAGATATCACATCTCTGCTATCGGAAGGGTCTCAGGATTGGAATGGGAAGGATTTGGATATCACATCTCATGTTATAGGAAGGGTCTCAGGTTTGGTATTAGAAGCATTGAGATATCACATCTCATGCTATATTAAGGGTCTCAGGAATGGAATGGGAAGGACTTGGATATCACATCTCATGATAAAGGAAGGGTCTAAGGTTTGGAAGGGGAAGGATTTGGATATCACATCTCATGTTATTGGACCGGTCTCAGGTTTGGTATTAGAAGCATTGAGATATCAAGTCTCATGGTATAGGACGGGAGTTTGATATCACATCTCATGCCATGGTATGGGTCTCAGGTTTTGTAGAAGCATTGGGATATCACATCTCATGCTATTGGAAGGGTATCAGGATTGGATTTGAAAGGAGTTGGATATCCCATCTCATGCTATAGGAAGGGTCTCAGGTTGGAGTAGAAGGAATTGGATATCACATCTCATGTTATAGGAAGGGTCTCAGGATTGGAATGGGAAGGACTTGGATATCACATCTCATGTTATAGGAAGGATCTCAGGTTTTGTATTAGAAGCATTGAGATATCACATCTCATGCTATAGGAAGGGTCTCAGGATTGGAATGTGAAGCATTTGGATATCACATCTCATGCTAAAGGAAGGGTCTCAGGTTTGGTATAAGCATTGAGATATCACATCTCTGCTATCGGAAGGGTCTAAGGATTGGATTGGGAAGGAATTGGATATCCCTTCTCATGCTATAGGAAGGGTCTCAGGTTGGAATGGGTAGGAGTTGGATATCACATCTCATGTTATAGGAAGGGTCTCAAGATTGAAATGGGAAGGATTTGGATATCACATCTCTTGCTATAGGAAGGGTCTCAGGTTTTCTATTAGAAACATTGAGATATGACATCTCATGCTATAGGAAGGGTTTCAGTATTGGAATGGGAAGGATTTGGATATCACATCTCATGCTAAAGGAAGGGTCTCAGGTTTGGAAGGGGAAGGATTTGGATATCATATCTCATGTTATAGGACATATCTCATGTTATAGGACGGGTCCCAGGTTTGGTATTAGAAGCATTGAGATATCACATCTCATGGTATAGGAAGGGTCTCAGGATTGGAATGGGAAGGAGTTGGATCTCCCTTCTCATGCTACAGGAAGGGTCTCAGGTTGGAATGGGAAGGAGTTGGATATCACATCTCGTTATAGGAAGGGTCTCAGGATTGGAATGGGAAGGAATTGGATATCACATCTCTTGCTATAGGAAGGGTCTCAGGTTTGGAAGGGGGAGGATTTGGATATCATATCTCATGTTATAGGACCGGTCCCAGGTCTGGTATTAGAAGCATTGAGATATCACATCTCATGCTATAGGAGGAGTCTCAGGATTGGAATGGAAAGGAGTTGGATATCACGTCTCATGATATAGGAAGGGTCTCAGGATTGGAATGGGCAGGAGTTGAATATCACCTCTCATGCTAAAGGAAGGGTATCAGGTTTGATAGAAGCATTGAGATATCACATCTCATGCTATAGGAAGGAACTCAGGATTGGAATGGGAAGGAGTTGGATATCACATCTAATGCCATAGGAAGGGTCATCAGGTTTGGTATAAGCATTGAGATATCACATCTCACACTATAGGGAGGGTCTCAGTTTTGATATTAGAAGCATTGAGCTATCACATCTCATGCTATCGGAAGGGTCTCAGGATTGGAATGGGATGGAGTTGGATATCATATCTCAAGCTATCTCAGGATTGGAATGGGAAGGAGTTTGATATTTCATCTCAAGCTATAGGAAGGGTCTCAGGTTTGGAAAGGGAAGGATTTGGATTTCACATCTCATGTTATAGGATGGTTCTCATGTTTGGTTTTAGAAGCATTGAGATATCACATCTCATGCTATCGGAAGGGTCTCAGGTTTGGAAAGGGAAGGATTTGGATTTCACATGTTATAGGATGGTTCTCAGGTTTGGTTTTAGAAGCATTAAATTATAACATCTCATGCTATAGGAAGGGTCTCAGGTTTGGAATGGGAAGGAGTTGGATATCACATCTCTGCTATCTGAAGGGTCTCAGGATTGGAATGGGAAGGAGTTGGATATCCCATCTCGTTATAGGAAGGGTCTCAGGTTTGGTATTAGAAGCAATGAGATATCACATCTCATGCTATAGGAAGGGTCTAAGGTTTGGAAGGGGACGGATTTGGGTATCACATCTCATGTTATAGGACCGGTCTCAGGTTTGGTATTTGAAGCATTGAGATATCAAGTCTCATGGTATAGGACGGGTCTCAGAATTGGAATGAGAAGGAGTTGGATATCACATCTCAAGCTATAGGAAGGGTCTCATGATTGGAATGGGAAGGAGTTGGATATCACATCTCATGTTATAGGAAGGGTCTCAGGATTGGAATGGGAAGGACTTGGATATCACATCTCATTCTATAGGAAGGCTCTCAGGGTTGGAAGGGGAAGGAGTTGGATATCACATTTCATGTTAGAGGTAGGATCTCAGGTTTGGTTTTAGAGGCATTGAGATATCACATCTCATGCCATCAGAAGGGTCTCAGGATTGGAATGGGAAGGAGTTGGATATCAAATCTCATGCTAAAGGGATGGTCTAAGGTTTGGAAGGGGAAGGATTTGGATATTCCATCTCATGTTATTGGACCGGTCTCAGGTTTGGTATTAGAAGCATTGAGATATCACATCTCATGCTATCGGAAGGGTCTTAGGTTTGGTATAAGCATTGAGATATCACATCTCTGCTATCGGAAGGGTCTCAGGATTGGAATGGGAAGGATTTGGATATCACAATTCATGTTATAGGAAGGGTCTCAGGTTTGGTATTAGAAGCATTGAGATATCACATCTTATGCTATAGGAAGGGTCTCAGGATTGGAATGGGAAGGACTTGGATATCACATCTCATGTTATAGGAAGGGTCTCAGGTTTGGTATTAGAAGCATTGAGATATCACATCTCATGCTATAGGAAGGGTCTCAGGAATGGAATGGGAAGGACTTGGATATCACATCTCATGATAAAGGAAGGGTCTAAGGTTTGGAAGGGAAGGATTTGGATATCACATCTCATGTTATTGGACCGGTCTCAGGTTTGGTATTAGAAGCATTGAGATATCAAGTCTCATGGTATAGGACGGGAGTTTGATATCACATCTCATGCTATCGGAAGGGTATCAGGATTGGATTTGGAAGGAGTTGGATATCCCATCTCATGCTATAGGAAGGGTCTCAGGTTGGAATAGAAGGAGTTGGATATCACATCTCATGTTATAGGAAGGGTCTCAGGATTGGAATGGGAAGGACTTGGATATCACATCTCATGCTGTAGGAAGGGTCTCAGGTTTGGAAAAGGAAGGAGTTGGATATCACATTTCATGTTAGAGGTAGGATCTCAGGTTTGGTATTAGAGGCATTGAGATATCACATCTCATGCTATCAGAAGGGTATCAGGATTGGAATGGGAAGGAGTTGGGTATCACATCTCATGTTATAGGACCGGTCTCAGGTTTGGTATTTGAAGCATTGAGATATCAAGTCTCATGGTATAGGACGGGTCTCAGAATTGGAATGAGAAGGAGTTGGATATCACATCTCAAGCTATAGGAAGGGTCTCATGATTGGAATGGGAAGGAGTTGGATATCACATCTCATGTTATAGGAAGGGTCTCAGGATTGGAATGGGAAGGACTTGGATATCACATCTCATTATATAGGAAGGCTCTCAGGGTTGGAAGGGGAAGGAGTTGGATATCACATTTCATGTTAGAGGTAGGATCTCAGGTTTGGTTTTAGAGGCATTGAGATATCACATCTCATGCCATCAGAAGGGTCTCAGGATTGGAATGGGAAGGAGTTGGATATCAAATCTCATGCTAAAGGGATGGTCTAAGGTTTGGAAGGGGAAGGATTTGGATATCACATCTCATGTTATTGGACCGGTCTCAGGTTTGGTATTAGAAGCATTGAGATATCACATCTCATGCTATCGGAAGGGTCTTAGGTTTGGTATAAGCATTGAGATATCACATCTCTGCTATCGGAAGGGTCTCAGGATTGGAATGGGAAGGATTTGGATATCACAATTCATGTTATAGGAAGGGTCTCAGGTTTGGTATTAGAAGCATTGAGATATCACATCTCATGCTATAGGAAGGGTCTCAGGATTGGAATGGGAAGGACTTGGATATCACATCTCATGTTATAGGAAGGGTCTCAGGTTTGGTATTAGAAGCATTGAGATATCACATCTCATGCTATAGGAAGGGTCTCAGGATTGGAATGGGAGGAGCTGGATATCACATCTCATGCTAAAGGAAGGGTCTCAGGTTTGGAAGGGGAAGGAGTTGGATATCACATCTCATGCTAAAGGGAGGGTCTCAGGTTTGGAATGGGAAGGATTTGGATATCACATCTCATGTTATAGGAAGGACCTTAGGTTTGGTATTAGAAGCATTGAGATATCACATCTCATGCTATAGGAAGGGTCTCGGGATTGGAATGGGAAGGAGTTGGATATCACATCTCATGTTATTGGAAGGATCTCAGGTTTGGTATTAGAAGCATTGAGATATCACATCTCATGCTATCGGAAGGGTCTTAGGTTTGGTATAAGCATTGAGATATCACATCTCTGCTATCGGAAGGGTCTCAGGATTGGAATGGGAAGGATTTGGATATCATAATTCATGTTATAGGAAGGGTCTCAGGTTTGGTATTAGAAGCATTTAGATATCACATCTCATGCTATAGGAAGGGTCTCAGGATTGGAATGGGAAGGACTTGGATATCACATCTCATGTTATAGGAAGGGTCTCAGGTTTGGTATTAGAAGCATTGAGATATCACATCTCATGCTATAGGAAGGGTCTCAGGAATGGAATGGGAAGGACTTGGATATCACATCTCATGATAAAGGAAGGGTCTAAGGTTTGGAAGGGGAAGGATTTGGATATCACATCTCATGTTATTGGACCGGTCTCAGGTTTGGTATTAGAAGCATTGAGATATCAAGTCTCATGGTATAGGACGGGAGTTTGATATCACATCTCATGCCATGGTATGGGTCTCAGGTTTTGTAGAAGCATTGGTATATCACATCTCATGCTATCGGAAGGGTATCAGGATTGGATTTGGAAGGAGTTGGATATCCCATCTCATGCTATAGGAAGGGTCTCAGGTTGGAATAGAAGGAGTTGGATATCACATCTCATTTTATAGGAAGGGTCTCAGGATTGGAATGGGAAGGACTTGGATATCACATCTCATGCTGTAGGAAGGGTCTCAGGTTTGGAAAAGGAAGGAGTTGGATATCACATTTCATGTTAGAGGTAGGATCTCAGGTTTGGTATTAGAGGCATTGAGATATCAGATCTCATGCTATCAGAAGGGTATCAGGATTGGAATGGGAAGGAGTTGGATATCACATCTCATGCTAAAGGGAGGGTCTCAGGTTTGGAATGGGAAGGATTTGGATATCACATCTCATGTTATAGGAAGGACCTTAGGTTTGGTATTAGAAGCATTGAGATATCACATCTCATGCTATAGGAAGGGTCTCGGGATTGGAATGGGAAGGAGTTGGATATCACATCTCATGTTATAGGAAGGATCTCAGGTTTGGTATTAGAAGCATTGAGATATCACATCTCATGCTATAGGAAGGGTCTCAGGATTGGAATGGGAAGGAGTTGGATATCACATCTCATGCTATGGGAAGGGTCTCAGGTTTGGTATAAGCATTGAAATGTCACATCTCTGCTATCGGAAGGGTCTCAGGATTGGAATGGGAGGAGCTATATATCACATCTCATGCTAAAGGAAGGGTCTCAGGTTTGGAAGGGGAAGGATTTGGATATCACATCTCATGTTATAGGACGGGTCTCAGGTTTGGTATTAGAAGCATTGTGATATCACATCTCATGCTATAGGGTGTGTCTCAGGATTGGAATGGGAAGGAGTTGGATATCACATCTCATGCTATAGGAAGGGTTTCAGGTTTGGTAGAAGCATTGAGATATCACATCTCATGCTATAGGAAGAGTCTCAGGTTTGGGAAGGGAAGGATTTGGATTTCACATCTCATGTTATAGGATGGTTCTCATGTTTGGTTTTTGAAGCATTGAGATATCACATCTCATGCTATCGGAAGGGTCTCAGGTTTGGAATGGGAAGGAGTTGGATATCACATCTCATGTTATAGGAAGGGTCTCAGGTTTGGAATGGGAAGGAGTTGGATATGACATCTCTTGTTATAGGGAGGGTCTCAGGATTTGAATGGTAAGGAGTTGGATATCACATCTCATGCTATAGGAAGGGTCTCAGGTTGGAATGGGAAGGAGTTGGATATCACATCTCATGTTATATACAGGAAGGGTCTCAGGATTGGAATGGGAAGGATTTGGATATCACATCTCTTGCTATAGGAAGGGTCTCAGGTTTTTTATTAGAAACATTGAGATATCACATCTCATGCTATAGGAAGGGTTTTAGGATTGGAATGGGAAGTATTTGGATATCACATCTCATGCTAAAGGAAGGGTCTCAGGTTTGGAAGGGGAAGGATTTGGATATCACATCTCATCCAATAGGAAGGGTCTCAGGTTTGGAATGGGAAGGAATTGGATATCACATCTCATGTTATAGGAAGGGTCTCAGGTTTTTTATTAGAAACATTGAGATATCACATCTCATGTTATAGGACGGTTCCCAGGTTTGGTATTAGAAGCATTGAGATATCACATCTCATGGTATAGGAAGGGTCTCAGGGTTGGAATGGGAAGGAGTTGGATATCACATCTCATCCAATAGGAAGGGTCTCAGGTTTGGAATGGGAAGGAATTGGATATCACATCTCATGTTATAGGAAGGATCTCAGGTTTGGTATTAGAAGCATTGAGATATCACATCTCATGCTATAGGAAGGGTCTCAGGATTGGAATGTGAAGGATTTGGATATCACATCTCATGCTAAAGGAAGGGTCTCAGGTTTGGTAGAAGCATTGAGATATCACATCTCATGCTATAGGAAGGGTCTCAGGATTTGAATGGCAAGGAGTTGGATATCACATCTCATGCCATAGGAAGGGTCTCAGGTTTGGTATAAGCATTGAGATATCACATCTCTGCTATCGGAAGGTTCTCAGGATTGGATTGGGAAGGAGTTGGATATCCCTTCCCATGCTATAGGAAGTGTCTCAGGTTGGAAGGGGAAGGAGTTGAATATCACATCTCATGTTATAGGAAGGGTCTCAGGATTGGAATGGGAAGGATTTGGATATCACATCTCTTGCTATAGGAAGGGTCTCAGGATTGGAATGGGAAGGATTTGGATATCACATCTCATGTCATAGGAAGGATCTCAGGTTTGGTATTAGAAGCATTGATATATCACATCTCATGCTATAGTAAGGGTCTCATGTTTGGAATGGGAAGGAGTTGGATATCACATATGCTATAGGAAGTGTCTCAGGTTTGGAACGGGAAGGAGTTGGATATCACATCTCATGTTATAGGAAGGGTCTCAGGTTTGGTATAAGCATTGAGATATCACATCTCTGCTATCAGGAGTGGCTCAGGATTGGAATGGGAAGGAGTTGGATATCCCATCTCATGTTAAAGGACGGGTCTCTGGTTTGGTATTAGAATCATTGAGATATCACATCGCATGCTGTAGGAAGGGTCTAAGGATTGGAATGGGATGGACTTGGATATCACATCTCATGCTATAGGTAGGCTCTCAGGTTTGGTATAAGCATTGAGATATCACATCTCATGCTATAGGAAGGGTCTCAGGATTGGAATGGGAAGGATTTGGATATCACATCTCATGCTATAGGAAGGGTCTCAGATTTGGTATAAGCATTGAGATATCACATCTCATGCTATAGGAAGGGTCTCAGGATTGGAATGGGAAGGAGTTGTATATGACATCTCAAGCCTTAGGAAGGGTCTCAGGTTTGGTATAAGCATTGAGATATCACATCTCTGCTATCGGAAGGGTCTCAGGATTGGAATGGGAAGGAGTTGGATATCCCATCTCATGTTATAGGAAGGGTCTCAGGTTTGGTATTAGAAGCATTGAGATATCACATCTCATGCTATAGGAAGGGTCTCAGGATTGGAATGGGAAGGACTTGGATGTCACATCTCATGCTATAGGGAGGGTCTCAAGTTTGATATTAGAAGCATTGAGATAACAAATCTCATGATATCGGAAGGGTCTCAGGATTGGAATGGGAAGGAGTTGGATATCACATCTCATTATAAAGGAAGGGTCTAAGGTTTGGAAGGGGAAGGATTTGGATATCACATCTCATGTTATAGGACGGGTCTCAGGTTTGGTATTAGAAGCATTGAGATATCAAGTCTCATGGTATAAGAAGGGTCTCAGAATTGGAATGGGAAGGAGTTGGATATCACATCTCAAGCTATAGGAAGCGTCTCAGGATTGGAATGGGAAGGAGTTTGATATCACATCTCATGCCATAGTATGGGTCTCAGGTTTGGTAGAAGCATTGGGATATCACATCTCATGCTATAGGAAGGGTCTCAGGATTGGAATGGGAAGAAGTTGGATATCACATCTCAAGCTATAGGAAGGGTCTCAGGTTTGGTATAAGCATTGAGATATCACATCTCATGCTATAGGAAGGGTCTCAGGGTTGGAATGGGAAGGAGTTGTTTATGACATCTCATGCCATAGGAAGGGTCTCAGGTTTGGTATAAGCATTGAGATTTCACATCACATGCTATAGGAAGGGTCTCAGGATTGGAATGGGAAGTACTTGGATATCACATCACATGCTATAGGAAGGGTCTCAGGATTGGAATGGGAAGGACTTGGATATCACATCTCATGCTATAGGCAGGGTCTCAGGTTTGGAAAGGGAAGGAGATGGATATCACATTTCATGTTAGAGGTAGGATCTCAGGTTTGGTATTAGAGGCAATGAGATATCACATCTCATGCTATCAGAAGGGTCTCAGGATTGGAATGGGAAGGAGTTGGATATCACATTTCATGCTAAAGGGAGGGTCTCAGGTTTGGAAGGGGAAGGATTTGGAAATCACATCTCATATTATAGGAAGGATCTCAGGTTTGGTATTAGAAGCATTGAGATATCACATCTCATGCTATCGGAAGGATCTCAGGTTTGGTATAAGAGGCATTGAGATATCACATCTCATGCTATCATAAGGGTCTCAGGATTGGAATGGGAAGGAGTTGGATATCACATCTCATGTTATAGGAAGGATCTCAGGTTTGGTATTAGAAGCATTGAGACATCACATCTCATGCTATAGGAAGGGTCTCAGGATTGGAATGGGAAGGAGTTGGATATCACATCTCATGCTATAGGAAGGGTCTCAGGTTTGGTATAAGCATTGAGATATCACATCTCATGCTATAGGAAGGGTCTCAGGATTGGAATGGGAAGGATTTGGATATCACATCTTATGCTATAGGAAGGGTCTCAGGTTTGGTATAAGCATTGAGATATCACATCTCATGCTATAGGAAGGGTCTCAGGATTGGAATTGGAAGAAGTTGGATATCACATCTCATGCTATAGGAAGGGTCTTAGGGTTGGAATGGGAAGGAGTTGTATATGACATCTCATGCCATCGGAAGGGTCTCAGGTTTGGTATAAGCATTGAGATATCACATCACATGCTATAGGAAGGGTCTCAGGATTGGAATGGGAAGGACTTGGATATCACTTCTCATGCTATAGGCAGGGTCTCAGGTTTGGAAAGGGAAGGAGATGGATATCACATTTCATGTTAGAGGTAGGATCTCAGGTTTGGTATTAGAGGCATTGAGATATCACATCTCATGCTATCAGAAGGGTCTCAGGATTGGAATGGGAAGGAGTTGGATATCACATTTCATGCTAAAGGGAGGGTCTCAGGTTTGGAAGGGGAAGGATTTGGAAATCACATCTCATATTATAGGAAGGATCTCAGGTTTGGTATTAGAAGCATTGAGATATCACATCTCATGCTATCGGAAGGATCTCAGGTTTGGTATAAGAGGCATTGAGATATCACATCTCATGCTATCATAAGGGTCTCAGGATTGGAATGGGAAGGAGTTGGATATCACATCTCATGTTATAGGAAGGATCTCAGGTTTGGTATTAGAAGCATTGAGACATCACATCTCATGCTATAGGAAGGGTCTCAGGATTGGAATGGGAAGGAGTTGGATATCACATCTCATGCTATAGGAAGGGTCTCAGGTTTGGTATAAGCATTGAGATATCACATCTCATGCTATAGGAAGGGTCTCAGGATTGGAATGGGAAGGATTTGGATATCACATCTTATGCTATAGGAAGGGTCTCAGGTTTGGTATAAGCATGGAGATATCACTTCTCATGCTATAGGAAGGGTCTCAGGATTGGAATGGGAAGGAGTTGGATATCACATCTCATGCTATAGGAAGGGTCTCAGATTTGGTATAAGCATTGAGATATCACATCTCATGCTATAGGAAGGGTCTCAGGATTGGAATGGGAAGGAGTTGTATATGACATCTCAGGCCATAGGAAGGGTCTCAGATTTGGTATAAGCATTGAGATATCACATCTCATGATATCGGAAGGGTCTCAGGATTGGAATGGGAAGGAGTTGGATATCACATTTCATGATAAAGGAAGGGTCTAAGGTTTGGAAGGGGAAGGATTTGGATATCACATCTCATGTTATAGGACGGGTCTCAGGTTTGGTATTAGAAGCATTGAGATATCAAGTCTCATGGTATAAGAAGGGTCTCAGGATTGGAATGGGAAGGAGTTTGATATCACATCTCATGCCATAGTATGGGTCTCAGGTTTGGTAGAAGCATTGGGATATCACATCTCATGCTATCGGAAGGGTATCAGTATTGGATTTGGAAGGAGTTGGATATCCCATCTCATGCTATAGGAAGGGTCTCAGGTTGGAATGGGAAGGAGTTGGATATCACATTTCATGTTATAGGAAGGGTCTCAGGATTGGAATGGGAAGGACTTGGATATCATATCTCATGCTATAGGAAGGCTCTCAGGTTTGGAAGGGGAAGGAGTTGGATATCACATTTCATGTTAGAGGAAGGATCTCAGGTTTGGTATTAGAGGCCTTGAGATATCACATCTCATGCTATAGGAAGGGTCTCAGGATTGGAATGGGAAGGAGTTGGATATCACATCTCAAGCTATAGGAAGGGTCTCAGGTTTGGTATAAGCATTGAGATATCACATCTCATGCTATAGGAAGGGTCTCAGGATTGGAATGGGAAGAAGTTGGATATCACATCGCATGCTATAGGAAGGGTCTCAGGTTTGGTATAAGCATTGAGATATCACATCTCATGCTATAGGAAGGGTCTCAGGATTGGAATGGGAAAGAGTTGTATATGCCATCTCATGCCATAGGAAGGGTCTCAGGTTTGGTATAAGCATTGAGATATCACATCACATGCTATAGGAAGGGTCTCAGGATTGGAATGGGAAGGACTTGGATATCACATATCATGCTATAGGCAGGGTCTCAGGTTTGGAAAGGGAAGGAGATGGATATCACATTTCATGTTAGAGGTAGGATCTCAGGTTTGGTATTAGAGGCATTGAGAAATCACATCTCATGCTATCAGAAGGGTCTCAGGATTGGAATGGGAAGGAGTTGGATATCACATCTCATGCTAAAGGGAGGGTCTCAGGTTTGGAAGGGGAAGGATTTGGAAATCACATCTCATATTATAGGAAGGATCTCAGGTTTGGTATTAGAAGCATTGAGATATCACATCTCATGCTATCGGAAGGATCTCAGGTTTGGTATAAGAGGCATTGAGATATCACATCTCATGCTATCAAAAGGGTCTCAGGATTGGAATGGGAAGGAGTTGGATATCACATCTCATGTTATAGGAAGGATCTCAGGATTGGTATTGGAAGCATTGAGACATCACATCTCATGCTATAGGAATGGTCTCAGGATTGGAATGGGTAGGAGTTGGATGTTACATTCTTGCTATAGGAAGGGTCTCATGTTTGGAATGGGAAGGAGTTGGATATCACATATGCTATAGGAAGTGTCTTAGGTTTGGAACGGGAAGGAGTTGGATATCACATCTCATGTTATAGGAAGGGTCTCAGGTTTGGTATAAGCATTGAGATATCACATCTCTGCTATCAGGAGTGGCTCAGGATTGGAATGGGAAGGAGTTGGATATCCCATCTCATGTTAAAGGACGGGTCTCTGGTTTGGTATTAGAATCATTGAGATATCACATCGCTGTTAGGAAAGATTTCGTAATTGTAGGGAATTTTCCTTCCATGGGGCAACCCCTAAACTTTTTGCTATTGTTTTTAACCTTGTTCTTGACTTTGCCAGAGAAGTACAGCCTTCTGCCGCACTTCTCTGGGCTTTCGCTCCTTTCTTACGGGGAAACTGACATGCCCTTAAGACAGTCAGTACCGGGGAACGCTGTTTCCCGTAGTTTCTTTTATCATGTTGCGGCTTTAGTGCAACATGACACAAGAGGGCACTGTAAGCTAAGTTACAGCTCTCTTGGGTCTCTAGCCTTCTACAGGCCCTAGATACTCTTTTAGGATGGTATTTGATCGGTGCAAGTCATTCAGGGACTGGAATGGTGGCAGCGATCGTTTTGTTTATTTTGAGCTCCTTTTGGCGTTCTGAGCACGTTTTTCGCACTGAACCCAAAATGGTGGCCTGGCTCCCAAAATGGCCAGACCACGAGGCTCCTTTGTCCTGTCCACTGACCGTCTTGCTCCCTTCACCTTCCCCAGGTCGGGCGACCCGGGGCCTTCCTTATTTGGGCATGTACTTTCCCGCGAAACGTGGTTGCTTTCGCGGGCTTCTACATGTCGTTTGTGTGCCTCCAGGGTGGGGGCTGGGATGTCTGGTCCCAATACACATCCTGGGTGCCAGAGAGTCTAGGGTGGTGTGAATGCCTGGGACCACCGTGGTCCGTGATTGGTCCACGTATGGTATGTGTGTTGATGAGCGGATCTCCCATTGGCTCCCCTCCGTTTTGGCGCGAAGGGAACCGTGGATAAGAGGGAGCTGGAAACACCACTACCAGGTCGATCTCCTGAGTTCTCACGAACGAAGGAATACAGGAGCCAAGTATCCTGCAACCAAGAGGCTGGACCGAGGAATCGCTGGTGACCCGCTGAAGGAATCCTCCTTTGCACTGCTGTCGTCCTGTGAAACCCTTTCCTCCTTGGATCGAACCAGAAGGCCTGTAATGGTGCTTCGACCTTTGGAATAGCAGGAACAGCTATTCCCGGCGACTTCATCCTCTCCTGCCAAGTAAGCCTTCGGAAGTGTCTCTGGGCCATCCAGTTGACTGACCAGCTTACAAGGGAGTCCTGCTCTGTAACCGCCGCCAGGTTGTGTTGTATTCCGAGTCCTTGTCACTCTCCCACGCTTCGTACACTTGGCGTTCCCAAGTCTGAAGGGAGGAGTGTACATTTGGCTCGAATACACACGGCCGCTCCGTTGTCCTGCTGCGGCAACAAACTGTGCTGGTTTCGTCGATTGGGACGTCTTTTTGCTCTACACGACTACGAGGCGTTCCCTGCTCTTCTGAACCTGCCAGCTGCTAAAACGAACGTGGAGAAGCCTGGGTCTGCTTGCTTCGGGGACCGGTGAGTAGTTTAGCTAGGATCTGGTCGCCCTCCTGCAGTATCCCATTGCTTTTCCCTGCTGTGTAAAAACAGCACCCTTTTGGCCGTACTCGCGCTCTGCTTCTGCCCGCTGTGGAGGCTGCGCTTGAGTTACGGAACCTGTTCTCCTTCTGCTGTGCACTAACCCGAACTGCCTGACTTCCTCCGAAGAGCTTCCCCTTTTGCCCGTTGGCACCGGCGTGGCAGGTACTTTGAGCACAAGGCTCCACTCTTCGCAGGGCTCGGACTTCCATCTAGTAGGTGCCTCTGAAGGCGAACTGAGTCTAAAGCGGTATCGCACTGCCTGTTTTCCTTCCCTGGCAGGTGGACTACATATTTCGTGCTTTAAACGCTTGCGACTGTGTATTTGTATATATATTGTGTTGATATGGTATGTGTTGGTTTAATATTGTGATATTGTGATTTTCTCGCTACGGTCATTATTTTAAAGGCCTTAAAATAAATGTGTATCTATTTTTGATATAACAACTGTTTGGAGTAGTTTGTAAGCGCTCTTGCTTTGTGTGCTCATTGCGGGCTTTCAGTCACCCTCACCCCTCTTGAGACCTAGTCTTGACCGCCGCGATCGCTACCTTGATTGGTCTGGCTTGTCCAGAGGTTACCCTGTTCCAAGTAATTAGGTTGGCCTTCTGAACTTCTGCGCCACCAGGACAGAGTTCAGAAATCCGTCTTAACAAATTGGTGTACAGCGGTGGGATACGACTGAAGGTATCCAGTGTTGCGCTCGAACTAAGGCATTTCAGGTTATTCCAAACAGTACACGTAGTGAATTGTTATAGAATAACTTTAAAAAGGCCATAGTCCTATCAAACAGTATGGAAGCAAATACCTTGTTAACTTTAAATGCTTCCAAATCAGAAACATTGAAAAAGATGTGTGCGGAGAGAGGTGTTTCCTCTCAAGGCACAAAATTGGAAATGATCCAGAGAATCGTGGCGTGGCAAGAAGCGCAGCTTGACGCTATAACTTCCGAGGACAGTGCAGAAGGTGGTGGGGCTGCTCTCACTGGTAGAACCGACGGTTCTGCCGCTGCACTGATCCATCGCGACCACGAGGACAGGGAGGATGTAATGTTTAATGTTTCCTCTGCCAGTGTTGATGGGGAGGCTATGCTTGAATTCAAGAAGCAAGAGCTGCGGTTTAGGCAGCAGGAGCTTGAATTCAGCATAGCCAAACTAAAAATTGAACAGGCAGAAAAACAGAAAGACAGGGATCACCAGTTGGAACTGGCCAAGCTTCAGGTTGCAAATGGGTCCAAGGGTCCTGGACATGGGTCTGGGGCTTCCTCTCATCCACGGTTTCCAAAAGATCTGCTCAGTGTATATGAAGAAAGGAATGACATTATGGACTGGCTGAATGCGTTTGAGTATGCATGCGAGGTTCAAAAAGTTGACAGTGCTGATAAGATTGCGTGGTTGCTCAGTAGACTGCCCCATTCTGGCTGTAGTGCCATTATGGAAATGTCGAAGGCTGAGCGGGCTGATTTCGCAATGTTAAAGCAAACTCTCATTTTAAAGTTTGGGAAGACTCCGGCCCAATATTTAAAGCGTTTTCGAGAGTATAAGAAAAAGGAAGGTGGTACTTGGGTATCTTATGTCGCTGAATCCTTGAAAAACTTAACTGGCTGGGTCGAAGATTATAAGGTTTCTACCTTCGAAGGCATGATAAATCTTGTCATGCTGGAACATATTTTTGCTTCTTCTTCCCCGGAGCTTAAGCAGCATTTGGCCGATTCGAAGGAGATAGATCCTAAGAAGCTGGCCATTGCAGCAGACTTATGGGTGTCACATCGAGTGTCCCATAAGGACAAAACTCATCCTGGTAAGCAGGAGGAAGGGAAAAAGTCCAAAGATATGGAGGGTGGGGAATCTGCTAAATCTTCTTCCCATAAGGGCCACAAAAAGAAAAACAAGGGTAAGACACAAGAGAACTCACAGGGTAGTGGATGTCAGCCTCCGAAACAGAACTCTGGTTACAATAAGCCTCCCTACGTAAACAGACCCACTGGGGCTTGTTTGTCTTGTGGAGCAACTGACCATGTGAAGGGGGATCCCCGGTGTAAGGTTAGACCTTTGGGGGTCCACTCCGCTAATCTGGCCTTCTCCTCCTACGAGGAAGAAGAGATTACAGGAGCATCCTTCTCCTCAGACTCATTTCCCAGCGGGATAGAGGCTGAGGTAGTTTTAGTGTCCCTGGGTTCCTGGGAGCCTAAAGTCGCAGAGGCTTATGCTAGGATTCCGGATAATACCAAGCACTACTTTAAAGACAGTGTGCTGATCAATGGAGTGGATACTCCAGCTCTTAGGGATAGTGGGTGCAGTCGCACTGTAGTAGATTCTACCTTGGTAGACTCAGAGGAAGTTGCCAGAGCTACTCTGATGCCCACTAAGTTGGCTGACGGCCCCCTCCGTATGTTTCCCGTGATCCCTGTAAATCTTACTTTAAATGGTACAGCAGTCAGGATTCCAGTGAGCATTCAGAGAAACGTCCCGGGAAAGGTCTTGTTAGGTAATGATCTCAGAGCTTTAGGGCTCGTAGGAGACACTGCCGAAAGACCCTACACACGGTCTCAAGCACGGGCAGCATTGGCCAAGTCCAATACGCCGCCCCAGCCGAAGGGGAAGCCCAAGGCGAAAGGAGTCTACAAGTCAAAACGAGGGAAAGAGAATATTCCCCCGAGCTCGCCTACCACTGCGGTGGAGGAAGTTGGTCAATCGCCCGGGCCTGACGAGGAGGTGGCGATGCCTGAAGTATTCGACCCCAACGATCATCCTGAACTAAAAGACTTGTTAGTTGAAGGAGGTCCTGATAGGGACGAATTCAGTAAAGGCCAACGTGAGTGCCCATCTCTGGAAGGCCTAAGGAGACAGGCCTGCTCCCAGCTTGAGGGTGAACCTCCTGGGATGCGTAGGATTTACCAGGAAGGTGGACTCCTGTATAGTGAGCCCACAGAGTCTACAGAAGGAGACCATAGGAGGTTGGTGGTTCCCCTTGCTGTTAGGCCCTTCCTCCTGCAGTTGGCGCATGAAGTTCCCATTGCTGGTCACCTCGGTATGAGGAAAACCAAGCAAAGGTTATCCATGCACTTCTACTGGCCCAAGATGGGGGAGCAAGTAGAAAGTCACTGCAGGAGTTGTGCCTCCTGCCAGTTGTCTGGTAAGGTTGGCGCGACAATCCAAGCTCCGTTGGTACCGCTCCCAGTTGTGGGGGTACCATTTGAAAGGGTAGGGATCGACATGGTTGGTCCCCTTGACCCGCAAACATCCTCAGGCAATAGGTTTATCCTGGTGCTGGTCGACCATGCAACCAGGTATCCTGAGGCCGTCCCATTTACAACTGTAACTGCCAAGCCAGTTGCAGAAGCTTTACTCGGCATGTTTACTAGGGTTGGCTTCCCTAAAGAAGTTGTGTCGGATCATGGCAGCAACTTTATGTCGAAGTATAGGCAGGCTATGTGGAAAGAATGTGGGGTCACCTACAGGTTCTCTTCTGCATACCACCCCCAGACCAATGGTCTGGGGGGGCGTTTCGACAGGACGTTAACGAGCATGATTGGGGCTCTGGAGGAGCCCCAGAGAAGAAAATGGGATCTTCTTGTTTCATGCTTACTGTTTGCCTACCGAGAGGTACCACAGGAGGGTGTTGGCTTCAGCCCCTTCAAACTTCTGTTCGGTCATCCCGTACGGGGACCCTTAGCCATTGTCAAGGAGGGATGGGAGATGCCCACTCCCCCTGTTACTACCAATGTAGTTGATTATGTGCTAGGGCTCAGAAAACGGATGGTACTTCTGATGGGCTTGGCTAGTGATAAATTGAAGGCAGGGCAAGCGCTGGTGAAACCTTGGTACGACCAGAAAGCTTCCCTCATCAACTTTACACTTGGTCAGCAAGTCCTGATCATGAATCCCATAAGGCCTCAAGCTTTACAGGACAATTGGTCAGGCCCTTACCCAGTGGTGGAGCCCCTGGGTGAGGTTAACTATTCAGTGGACCTTGGAAGGCCTGGAAAGGCTCCCAAAGTGTTTCACATGAATAGGCTGAAGGCTTTCGTCCCAAGCGGCGAAATCGCAGCACTGCTATTGGCTTCAGACGTTGAGGAAGAGGAGTCTGAACCTCTCCCCGACCTGTTCCAAAGCAGTCCTTCAGAGAGCTCTTTTGAGGGTGTCCGCGTGGCCCCTCACCAAAATGGACAAGGCTCAGTGGTTTACCTTGGACATGAAGTAGGTGGAGGGAGGAGACAGCCTCTACTCAGTCAGGTACAAGCAGTACAAGACTGGCCTACCCCCACTACGCAAACCCAAGTGAGAGCCTTTTTAGGACTCACGGGGTATTACCGCACTTTTGTGGAAGACTATGGCACCATAGCTGCTCCTCTGACTGCCCTCACAACTCCGAAGAAACCCAAGAAGGTAACTTGGACCGACGAGTGTGAGAAGGCCTTCAATGGCTTAAAAGACTCCTTGTGCCAGGCCCCTGTCCTTAGGGCCCCGGATTATCAAAGACCTTTTATCGTGCAGACGGATGCCTCTGACACTGGGATAGGAGCTGTACTATCACAAGTAGATGAGAAGGGTAAGGAACACCCTATCGGTTTTATTAGTCGCCAGTTTAAGGACAGAGAGCTCAGATGGTCCACGGTAGAGAAAGAATGTTTCTCTGTTGTGTGGGCCCTAAGGAAGCTGAGGCCCTACCTCTATGGGACCCACTTCACTGTGCAGACTGACCATAAGCCGTTAAAGTGGCTAATGAACATGAAGGGGGAGAATCCAAAGTTGCTTAGGTGGTCCATAAGTCTACAAGGCTTCGACTTCACTATTGAGCATAGGCCAGGTGTCCAACATAGCAATGCTGATGGGTTGTCCAGAATGTTTAACCGACCTGAACAAGAGACTCATCCAGGGGTGGATTAGTTCCCCCTGTCCATAGTCTGGGAGGGGCGAGTGTTAGGAAAGATTTCGTAATTGTAGGGAATTTTCCTTCCATGTGGCAACCCCTAAACTTTTTGCTATTGTTTTTAACCTTGTTCTTGACTTTGCCAGAGAAGTACAGCCTTCTGCCGCACTTCTCTGGGCTTTCGCTCCTTTCTTACGGGGAAACTGACATGCCCTTAAGACAGTCAGTACCGGGGAACGCTGTTTCCCGTAGTTTCTTTTATCATGTTGCGGCTTTAGTGCAACATGACACAAGAGGGCACTGTAAGCTAAGTTACAGCTCTCTTGGGTCTCTAGCCTTCTACAGGCCCTAGATACTCTTTTAGGATGGTATTTGATCGGTGCAAGTCATTCAGGGACTGGAATGGTGGCAGCGATCGTTTTGTTTATTTTGAGCTCCTTTTGGCGTTCTGAGCACGTTTTTCGCACTGAACCCAAAATGGTGGCCTGGCTCCCAAAATGGCCAGACCACGAGGCTCCTTTGTCCTGTCCACTGACCGTCATGCTCCCTTCACCTTCCCCAGGTCGGGCGACCCGGGGCCTTCCTTATTTGGGCATGTACTTTCCCGCGAAACGTGGTTGCTTTCGCGGGCTTCTACATGTCGTTTGTGTGCCTCCAGGGTGGGGGCTGGGATGTCTGGTCCCAATACACATCCTGGGTGCCAGAGAGTCTAGGGTGGTGTGAATGCCTGGGACCACCGTGGTCCGTGATTGGTCCACGTATGGTATGTGTGTTGATGAGCGGATCTCCCATTTGCTCCCCTCCGTTTTGGCGCGAAGGGAACCGTGGATAAGAGGGAGCTGGAAACACCACTACCAGGTCGATCTCCTGAGTTCTCACGAACGAAGGAATACAGGAGCCAAGTATCCTGCAACCAAGAGGCTGGACCGAGGAATCGCTGGTGACCCGCTGAAGGAATCCTCCTTTGCACTGCTGTCGTCCTGTGAAACCCTTTCCTCCTTGGATCGAACCAGAAGGCCTGTACTGGTGCTTCGACCTTTGGAATAGCAGGAACAGCTATTCCCGGCGACTTCATCCTCTCCTGCCAAGTAAGCCTTCGGAAGTGTCTCTGGGCCATCCAGTTGACTGACCAGCTTACAAGGGAGTCCTGCTCTGTAACCGCCGCCAGGTTGTGTTGTATTCCGAGTCCTTGTCACTCTCCCACGCTTCGTACACTTGGCGTTCCCAAGTCTGAAGGGAGGAGTGTACATTTGGCTCGAATACACACGGCCGCTCCGTTGTCCTGCTGCGGCAACAAACTGTGCTGGTTTCGTCGATTGGGACGTCTTTTTGCTCTACACGACTACGAGGCGTTCCCTGCTCTTCTGAACCTGCCAGCTGCTGAAACGAACGTGGAGAAGCCTGGGTCTGCTTGCTTCGGGGACCGGTGAGTAGTTTAGCTAGGATCTGGTCGCCCTCCTGCAGTATCCCATTGCTTTTCCCTGCTGTGTAAAAACAGCACCCTTTTGGCCGTACTCGCGCTCTGCTTCTGCCCGCTGTGGAGGCTGCGCTTGAGTTACGGAACCTGTTCTCCTTCTGCTGTGCACTAACCCGAACTGCCTGACTTCCTCCGAAGAGCTTCCCCTTTTGCCCGTTGGCACCGGCGTGGCAGGTACTTTGAGCACAAGGCTCCACTCTTCGCAGGGCTCGGACTTCCATCTAGTAGGTGCCTCTGAAGGCGAACTGAGTCTAAAGCGGTATCGCACTGCCTGTTTTCCTTCCCTGGCAGGTGGACTACATATTTCGTGCTTTAAACGCTTGCGACTGTGTATTTGTATATATATTGTGTTGATATGGTATGTGTTGGTTTAATATTGTGATATTGTGATTTTCTCGCTACGGTCATTATTTTAAAGGCCTTAAAATAAATGTGTATCTATTTTTGATATAACAACTGTTTGGAGTAGTTTGTAAGCGCTCTTGCTTTGTGTGCTCATTGCGGGCTTTCAGTCACCCTCACCCCTCTTGAGACCTAGTCTTGACCGCCGCGATCGCTACCTTGATTGGTCTGGCTTGTCCAGAGGTTACCCTGTTCCAAGTAATTAGGTTGGCCTTCTGAACTTCTGCGCCACCAGGACAGAGTTCAGAAATCCGTCTTAACAATCGCATGCTGTAGGAAGGGTCTAATGATTGGAATGGGATGGACTTGGATATCACATCTCATGCTATAGGTAGGCTCAGGTTTGGTATAAGCATTGAAATATCACATCTCATGCTATAGGAAGGGTCTTGATTGGAATGGGAAGGATTTGGATATCACATCTCATGCTATAGGAAGGGTCTCAGGTTTGGTATAAGCATGGAGATATCACTTCTCATGCTATAGGAAGGGTCTCAGAATTGGAATGGGAAGGTGTTGGATATCACATCTCATGCTATAGGAAGGGTCTCAGATTTGGTATAAGCATTGAGATATCACATCTCATGCTATAGGAAGGGTCTCAGGATTGCATTGGGAAGGAGTTGTATATGACATCTCAGGCCTTAAGAAGGGTCTCAGGTTTGGTATAAGCATTGAGATATCACATCTCTGCTATCGGAAGGGTCTCAGGATTGGAATGGGAAGGAGTTGGATATCCCATCTCATGTTATAGGAAGGGTCTCAGGTTTGGTATTAGAAGCATTGAGATATCACATCTCATGCTATAGGAAGGGTCTCAGGATTGGAATGGGAAGGACTTGGATGTCACATCTCATGCTATAGGGAGGGTCTCAAGTTTGATATTAGAAGCATTGAGATAACAAATCTCATGATATCGGAAGGGTCTCAGGATTGGAATGGAAAGGAGTTGGATATCACATCTCATTATAAAGGAAGGGTCTAAGGTTTGGAAGGGGAAGGATTTGGATATCACATCTCATGTTATAGGACGGGTCTCAGGTTTGGTATTAGAAGCATTGAGATATCAAGTGTCATGGTATAAGAAGGGTCTCAGAATTGGAATGGGAAGGAGTTGGATATCACATCTCAAGCTATAGGAAGCGTCTCAGGATTGGAATGGGAAGGAGTTTGATATCACATCTCATGCCATAGTATGGGTCTCAGGTTTGGTAGAAGCATTGGGATATCACATCTCATGCTATCGGAAGGGTATCAGTATTGGATTTGGAAGGAGTTGGATATCCCATCTCATGCTATAGGAAGGGTCTCAGGTTAGAATGGGAAGGAGTTGGATATCACATTTCATGTTATAGGAAGGGTCTCAGGATTGGAATGGGAAGGACTTGGATATCATATCTCATGCTATAGGAAGGCTCTCAGGTTTGGAAGGGGAAGGAGTTGGATATCACATTTCATGTTAGAGGAAGGATCTCAGGTTTGGTATTAGAGGCCTTGAGATATCACATCTCATGCTATAGGAAGGGTCTCAGGATTGGAATGGGAAGGAGTTGGATATCACATCTCAAGCTATAGGAAGGGTCTCAGGTTTGGTATAAGCATTGAGATATCACATCTCATGCTATAGGAAGGGTCTCAGGATTGGAATGGGAAGAAGTTGGATATCACATCTCATGCTATAGGAAGGGTCTCAGGTTTGGTATAAGCATTGAGATATCACATCTCATGCTATAGGAAGGGTCTCAGGGTTGGAATGGGAAGGAGTTGTATATGACATCTCATGCCATAGGAAGGGTCTCAGGTTTGGTATAAGCATTGAGATATCACATCACATGCTATAGGAAGGGTCTCAGGATTGGAATGGGAAGGAGTTGGATATCACATCTCATGCTATAGGCAGGGTCTCAGGTTTGGAAAGGGAAGGAGATGGATATCACATTTCATGTTAGAGGTAGGATCTCAGGTTTGGTATTAGAGGCATTGAGATATCACATCTCATGCTATCAGAAGGGTCTCAGGATTGGAATGGGAAGGAGTTGGATATCACATTTCATGCTAAAGGGAGGGTCTCAGGTTTGGAAGGGGAAGGATTTGGAAATCACATCTCATATTATAGGAAGGATCTCAGGTTTGGTATTAGAAGCATTGAGATATCACATCTCATGCTATCGGAAGGATCTCAGGTTTGGTATAAGAGGCATTGAGATATCACATCTCATGCTATCATAAGGGTCTCAGGATTGGAATGGGAAGGAGTTGGATATCACATCTCATGTTATATGAAGGATCTCAGGTTTGGTATTAGAAGCATTGAGACATCACATCTCATGCTATAGGAAGGGTCTCAGGATTGGAATGGGAAGGAGTTGGATATCACATCTCATGCTATAGGAAGGGTCTCTGGTTTGCTATAAGCATTGAGATATCACATCTCATGCTATAGGAAGGGTCTCAGGATTGGAATGGGAAGGAGTTGTATATGACATCTCATGCCGTAGGAAGGGTCTCAGGTTTGGTATAAGCATTGAGATATCACATCTCTGCTATCGGAAAGGTCTCAGGATTGGAATGGGAAGGAGTTGGATATCCCATCTCATGTTATAGGAAGAGTCTCAGGTTTGGTATTAGAAGCATTGAGATATCACATCTCATGCTATAGGAAGTGTCTCAGGATTGGAATGGGAAGGACTTGGATATCACATCTCATGCTATAGGGAGGATCTCACGTTTGATATTAGAAGCATTGAGATATCACATATGCTATAGGAAGGGTCTCAGGATTGGAATGGGAAGGAGTTGGATATCACATCTCATGCTATAGGATGGATCTCAGGTTTGGTATAAGCAGTGAGATATCACATCTCATGCTATAGGAAGTGTCTCAGGATTGGAATGGGAAGGAGTTGGATATCACATCTCATGTTATAGGAAGGATCTCAGGTTTGGTATAAGCATTGAGATATCACATCTCTGCTATCGGAAGGGTCTCAGGATTGGAATGGGAAGGAGTTGGATATTCCCATCTCATGTTATAGGAAGGGTCTCAGGTTTGGTATTAGAAGCATTGAGACATCACATCTCATGCTATAGGAAGGGTCTCAGGATTGGAATGGGAAGGACTTGGATATCACATCTCATGCTATAGGGAGGGTCTCAAGTTTGATATTAGAAGCATTGAGATATCACATCTCATGATATCGGAAGGGTCTCAGGATTGGAATGGGAAGGAGTTGGATATCACATCTCATGATAAAGGAAGGGTCTAAGGTTTGGAAGGGGAAGGATTTGGATATCACATCTCATGTTATAGGGCGGGTCTCAGGTTTGGTATTAGAAGCATTGAGATATCAAGTCTCATGGTATAGGAAGGGTCTCAGAATTAGAATGGGAAGGAGTTGGATATCACATCTCAAGCTATAGGAAGGGTCTCAGGATTGGAATGGGAAGGAGTTTGATATCACATCTCATGCCATAGTATGGGTCTCAGGTTTGGTATAAGCATTGGGATATCACATCTCATGCTATCGGAAGGGTATCAGGATTGGATTTGGAAGGAGTTGGATATCCCATCTCATGCTATAGAAAGGGTCTCAGGTTGGAATGGGAAGGAGTTGGATATCACATCTCATGTTATAGGAAGGGTCTCAGGATTGGAATGGGAAGGACTTGGATATCACATCTCATGCTATAGGAAGGCTCTCAGGTTTGGAAGGGGAAAGAGTTGGATATCACATTTCATGTTAGAGGTAGGATCTCAGGTTTGGTATTAGAGGCATTGAGATATCACATCTCATGCTATCAGAAGGGTCTCAGGATTGGAATGGGAATGAGTTGGATATCACATTTCATGCTAAAGGGAGGGTCTCAGGTTTGGAAGGGGAAGGATTTGGATATCACATCTCATGTTATAAGAAGGAGCTCAGGTTTGGTATTAGAAGCATTGAGATATCACATCTCATGCTATCGGAAGGATCTCAGGTTTGGTATTAGAAGCATTGAGATATCACATCTCATGCTATCAGAAGGGTCTCAGGATTGGAATGGGAAGGAGTTGGATATCACATCTCATGCTAAAGGGAGGGTCTCAGGTTTGGAAGGGGAAGGATTTGGATATCACATCTCATGTTATCGGAAGGATCTCAGGTTTGGTATTAGAAGTATTGAGATATCACATCTCATGCTATAGGAAGGGTCTCAGGATTGGAATGGGAAGGAGTTGGATATCACATCTCAAGCTATAGGAAGGGTCTCAGGTTTGGTATAAGCATTGAGATATCACATGACATGCTATAGGAAGGGTCTCAGGATTGGAATGGGAAGGTGTTGTATATGACATCTCATGCCATAGGAAGGGTCTCAGGTTTGGTATAAGCATTGAGATATCACATCACATGCTATAGGAAGGGTCTCAGGATTGGAATGGGAAGGACTTGGATATCACATCTCATGCTATAGGCAGGGTCTCAGGTTTGGAAAGGGAAGGAGTTGGATATCACATTTCATGTTAGAGGTAGGATATCAGGTTTGGTATTAGAGGCATTGAGATATCACATCTCATGCTATCAGAAGGGTCTCAGGATTGGAATGGGAAGGAGTTGGATATCACATCTCATGCTAAAGGGAGAGTCTCAGGTTTGGAAGGGGAAGGATTTGGATATCACATCTCATGTTATAGGAAGGATCTCAGGTTTGGTATTAGAGGCATTGAGATATCACATCTCATGCTATCATAAGGGTCTCAGGATTGGAATGGGAAGGAGTTGGATAT
The DNA here is from genome assembly GCF_040938575.1 of Ambystoma mexicanum. Taxonomy (NCBI): domain Eukaryota; kingdom Metazoa; phylum Chordata; class Amphibia; order Caudata; family Ambystomatidae; genus Ambystoma; species Ambystoma mexicanum. Next base: position 13,134,912 of record NW_027182455.1, on the reverse strand, counting down.
CACATCTCATGCTAAAGGGAGGGTCTCAGGTTTGGAAGGGGAAGAATTTGGATATCACATCACATGTTATAGGAAGGATCTCAGGTTTGGTATTAGAAGCATTGAGATATCACATCTCATGCTATCGGAAGGGTCTCAGGATTGGAATGGGAAGGAGTTGGATATCACATCTCATGCTATAGGAAGGGTCTCAGGTTTGGAACGGGAAGGAGTTGGATATCACATCTCATGTTATAGGAAGAGTCTCAGGTTTGGTATAAGCATTGAGATATCACATCTCTGCAATCGGAAATGTCTCAGGATTGGGATGGGAAGGAGTTGGATATCACATCTCATGCTATATGAAGGGTCTCAGGTTTGGAACGGGAAGGAGTTGGATATCACATCTCATGCTATAGGAAGGCTCTCAGGTTTGGAAGGGGAAAGAGTTGGATATCACATTTCATGTTAGAGGTAGGATCTCAGGTTTGGTATTAGAGGCATTGAGATATCACATCTCATGCTATCAGAAGGGTCTCAGGATTGGAATGGGAAGGAGTTGGATATCACATCTAATGCTAAAGGGAGGGTCTCAGGTTTGGAAGGGGAAGGATTTGCATATCACATCTCATGTTATAAGAAGGAGCTCAGGTTTGGTATTAGAAGCATTGAGATATCACATCTCATGCTATCGGAAGGATCTCAGGTTTGGTATTAGAAGCATTGAGATATCACATCTCATGCTATCAGAAGGGTCTCAGGATTGGAATGGGAAGGAGTTGGATATCACATCTCATGCTAAAGGGAGGGTCTCAGGTTTGGAAGGGGAAGGATTTGGATATCACATCTCATGTTATCGGAAGGATCTCAGGTTTGGTATTAGAAGTATTGAGATATCACATCTCATACTATAGGAAGGGTCTCAGGATTGGAATGGGAAGGAGTTGGATATCACATCTCAAGCTATAGGAAGGGTCTCAGGTTTGGTATAAGCATTGAGATATCACATCACATGCTATAGGAAGGGTCTCAGGATTGGAATGGGAAGGAGTTGTATATGACATCTCATGCCATAGGAAGGGTCTCAGGTTTGGTATAAGCATTGAGATATCACATCACATGCTATAGGAAGGGTCTCAGGATTGGAATGGGAAGGACTTGGATATCACATCTCATGCTATAGGCAGGGTCTCAGGTTTGGAAAGGGAAGGAGTTGGATATCACATTTCATGTTAGAGGTAGGATATCAGGTTTGGTATTAGAGGCATTGAGATATCACATCTCATGCTATCAGAAGGGTCTCAGGATTGGAATGGGAAGGAGTTGGATATCACATCTCATGCTAAAGGGTGGGTCTCAGGTTTGGAAGGGGAAGGATTTGGATATCACATCTCATGTTATAGGAAGGATCTCAGGTTTGGTATTAGAGGCATTGAGATATCACATCTCATGCTATCAGAAGGGTCTCAGGATTGGAATGGGAAGGAGTTGGATATCACATCTCATGCTAAAGGGAGGGTCTCAGGTTTGGAAGGGGAAGAATTTGGATATCACATCACATGTTATAGGAAGGATCTCAGGTTTGGTATTAGAAGCATTGAGATATCACATCTCATGCTATCGGAAGGGTCTCAGGATTGGAATGGGAAGGAGTTGGATATCACATCTCATGCTATAGGAAGGGTCTCAGGTTTGGAACGGGAAGGAGTTGGATATCACATCTCATGTTATAGGAAGAGTCTCAGGTTTTGTATAAGCATTGAGATATCACATCTCTGCAATCGTAAATGTCTCAGGATTGGGATGGGAAGGAGTTGGATATCACATCTCATGCTATAGGAAGGGTCTCAGGTTTGGAATGGGAAGGAGTTGGATATTGTTAAGACGGATTTCTGAACTCTGTCCTGGTGGCGCAGAAGTTCAGATGGCCAACCTAATTTCTTGGAACAGGGTAACCTCTGGACAAGCCAGACCAATCAAGGTAGCGATCGCGGCGGTCAAGACTAGGTCTCAAGAGAGGTGAGGGTGACTGAAAGCCCGCAATGAGCACACAAAGCAAGGACACTTACAAACTACTCCAAACAGGTGCTATATTAAAAATATATACACATTTATTCCAAGGCCTTTAAAACAATGACCGTAGCGAGAAATCACAATACAACTCTAGTAAACCAACACATACCATACCAATACAATATATATACAAATACAAACAAGTCTCAAGCGTTAGATGCACGAAATGTGTAGTCCACCTAAAAGGGAAGGAAAACAGGCAGTGCGAAATAATGCTTAGACCCAGTCCGCCTTCAGAGGCACCTAACTAAAAGGAAGTCCGAGCCCTACGAAGAGTGGAGCCTTGTGCTCAAAAGTACCTGCACACGCTGGTGCCAACGGGCAAAAGGGGAGTCTCTTCGAGGGAGATCAGGCAGTTCAGTTTAGTGCACAAACGAAGAAGAACAGTGTTCCGCGACTCAAGGGCAGAAGCAGAGCGCGAGTACGGAAAGGCATGCTGTTTTGACACAGCGGGGAAAAGCTATGGGTTCCTGCAGGAGGGCGACCAGTTCCTAGCTATGCTACTCACCGGTCCCCGATGCAAGCAGACCCAGGCTTCTCCACGTCAGTTTCAGTCGCTGGCAGGTTCAGAAGAGCAGGGGATGTCTCGTCGTCGTGTTGAGTCTGCAGCAGCAGAGTTGAGTAAAAGACGTCCCAAACGAAGGAACCCGCACAGTTTGTTACCACAGCAGGGCAACGGAGCGGCCGTGTGTATCTGAGCCAAATGTACACTACTCACTTCAGACCTGGGAATGCCAAGTGTACGAATCGTGTGAGAGTGACAAGGACTCGATATACTACACAACCTGGTGGCAGTTACAGAGCAAGACTCCTGTGTAGGCTGGTCAGTCTGCTGGATGGGCCAGAGACGCTTCCGAAGGCTTACTAGCAGGAGCTGGTGAAGATGCCGAGAATAGCTGTCCCCGCTATTCCAAGGGTCGAAGTACTAGTACAGGCCTTCTGGTTCGATCAAAGGTGAAAAGGGTTTCACAAGGCGACAGCAGTGCAGAGGAGCAGTCCTTCAGCGGGTCACCAGCGATTCCTCGGTTCAGCCTCTTGGTTGCAGGATACTTGGCTCCTGTATTCCTTCGTTCGTGAGAACTCAGGAGATCGACATGGTAGTGGTGTTTCCAGCCCCCTCTTATCCACGGTTCCCTTCGTGCCAAAACGGTGGGGACCCAATGGGAGATCCGCTCATCAACACTCACACCATTCGTGGACCTATCACGGACCACGGTGGTCCCAGGCATTCACACGGGACCAGACATCCCAGCCCACATCCTGGAGGCACACACAAGACATGTAGAAGCCCGCGAAAGCATCCGTGTTTCGCGGGAAAGTACATGCCCAAATAAGGAAGGCCCCGGGTCGGCTCGACCTGGGGAAGGTGAAGGGAGCAAGACGGTCAGCGGACAGGATAAAGGAGCCTCGTGGTCTGGCCAATTTTGGGAGCCAGGCCATCATTTTGGGTTAAGTGCGAGAAACGCGCTTAGAACGCCAAAAGGAGCTCAAAACACAAGAAACGATCGCTGCCACCATTCACCGTCCGTGAATCACTTGCACCGATCAGTTACAATCCTGAAAGAGTATCTAGGGCCTGTAGAAGGCTAGAATCCCAAGAGAGCAGTAACTTAGCTTACAGTGCCCTCTTGTGTCATGTTGCACGAAAGCCGCAACATGATAAAAGAAACTACGGAAAACAGCGTTTCCCGGTACTGACTGTCTTAAGGCCATGCAAGTTTCCCCGTAAGAAAGGAGCGAAAGCCCAGAGGAGTGCGGCAGAAGGCTGCACTTCTCTGGCAAAGTCGAGAACAAGGTGAAAAACAACAGCAAAAAGTTTAGGGGTTGCCACATGGAAGGAAAATTACCTACAATTACGAAATCTTTCCTAACAGATATCACATCTCATGTTATAGGAAGAGTCTCAGGTTTGGTATAAGCATTGAGATATCACATCTCTGCAATCGGAAGTGTCTCAGGATTGGGATGGGAAGGAGTTGGATATCCCATCTCATGTTATAGGACGGGTCTCAGGATTGTTATTAGAATCATTGAGATATCATATATATTGCATGCTGTAGGAAGGGTCTAAGGATTGGAATGGGAAGGACTTGGATATCACATCTCATGCTATGGATAGGCTCTCAGGTTTGGAAAGGGAAGGAGTTGGATATCACATTTCATGTTAGAGGAAGGATCTCAGGTTTGGTATTAGAGGCATTGAGATATCACATCTCATGCTATAGGAAGGGTCTCAGGATTGGAATGGGAAGGAGTTGGATATCACATCTCATGCTATAGGAAGGGTCTCAGGTTTGGTATAAGCATTGAGATATCACATCTCATGCTATAGGAAGGGTCTCAGGATTGGAATGGAAGGAGTTGGATATCACATCTCATGTTAAACGAAGGATCTCAGGTTTGGTATTAGAAGCATTGAGACATCACATCTCATGCTATAGGAAGGGTCTCAGGATTGGAATGGGAAGGAGTTGTATATCACATCTCATGCTATAGGAAGGGTCTCAGGCTTGGTATAAGCATTGAGATATCACATCTCATGCTATCGGAAGGGTCTCAGGATTGGAATGGGAAGGAGTTGTATATGACATCTCAAGCCATAGGAAGGGTCTCAGGTTTGGTATAAGCTTTGAGATATCACATCTCTGCTATCGGAAGGGTCTAAGGATTGGAATGGGAAGGAGTTGGATATCCCATCTCATGTTATAGGAAGAGTCTCAGGTTTGGTATTAGAAGCATTGAGATATCACATCTCATGCTATAGGAAGTGTCTCAGGATTGGAATGGGAAGGACTTGGATATCACATCTCATGCTATAGGGAGGGTCTCAAGTTTGATATTAGAAGCATTGAGATATCACATCTTATGCTATAGGAAGGGTCTCAGGATTGGAATGGGAAGGAGTAGGATATCACATCTCATGCTATAGGAAGGATCTCAGGTTTGGTATGAGCATTGAGATATCACATCTCTTCTATCGGAAGGGTCTCAGGATTGGAATGGGAAGAGTTGGATATTCCCATCTCATGTTATAGGAAGGGTCTCAGGTTTGGTATTAGAAGCATTGAGATATCACATCTCATGCTATAGGAAGGGTCTCAGGATTGGAATGGGAAGGACTTGGATATCACATCTCATGCTATAGGGAGGGTCTCAAGTTTGATATTAGAAGCATTGAGATATCACATCTCACGATATCGGAAGGGTCTCAGGATTGGAATGGGAAGGAGTTGGATATCACATCTCATGATAAAGGAAGGGTCTAAGGTTTGAAGGGGAAGGATTTGGATATCACATCTCATGTTATAGGACAGGTCTCAGGTTTGGTATTAGAAGCACTGAGATATCAAGTCTCATGGTATAGGAAGGGTCTCAGAATTGGAATCAGAAAGAGTTGGATATCACATCTCAAGCTATAGGAAGGGTCTCAGGATTGGAATGGGAAGGAGTTTGATATCACATCTCATGCAATAGTATGGGTCTCAGGTTTGGTATAAGCATTGGGATATCACATCTCATGCTATCGGAAGGGTATCCCATTCCAATCCTGAGACCCTTCCTATAGCTTGAGATGTGATATCCAACTCCTTCCCATTCCAATTCTGAGACCCTTCCTATACTATGAGACTTGATATCTCAATGCTTCTAATACCAAACCTGAGACCCGTAATATAACATGAGATGTGATATCCAAATCCTTCCCCTTCCAAACCTTAGACCCTTCCTTTATCATGAGATGTGATATCCAACTCCTTCCCATTCCAATCCTGAGACCCTTCCGATATCATGAGATGTGATATCTCAAAGCTTCTAATATCAAACTTGAGACCCTCCCTATAGCATGAGATGTGATATCCAAGTCCTTCCCATTCCAATCCTGAGACCCTTCCTATAGCATGAGATGTGATATCTCAATGCTTCTAATACCAAACCTGAGACCCTTCCTATAACATGAGATGGGAATATCCAACTCATTCCCATTCCAATCCTGAGACCCTTCCGATAGCAGAGATGTGATATCTCAATGCTTATACCAAACCTGAGATCCTTCCTATAAAATGAGATGTGATATCCAACTCCTTCCCATTCCAATCCTGAGACACTTCCTATAGCATGAGATGTGATATCTCACTGCTTATACCAAACCTGAGACCCTTCCCATAGCATGAGATGTGATATCCAACTCCTTCCCATTCCAATCCTGAGACACTTCCTATAGCATGAGATGTGATATCTCAATGCTTCTAATACCAAACCTGAGACTCTTCCTATAACATGAGATGGGATATCCAACTCCTTCCCATTCCAATCCTGAGACCCTTTTGATAGCGGAAATGTGATATCTCAATGTTTATACCAAACCTGAGACCCTTCCTACGGCATGAGATGTCATATTCAACTCCTTCCCATTCCAATCCTGAGACCCTTCCTATAGCATGAGATGTGATATCCAACTCCTTCCCATTCCAATCCTGAGACCCTTCCTATAGCATGAGATGTGATGTCTCAATGCTTCTAATACCAAACCTGAGATCCTTCCTATAACATGAGATGTGATATCCAACTCCTTCCATTCCAATCCTGGACCCTTCCTATAGCATGAGATGTGATATCTCAATGCTTATACCAAACCTGAGACCCTTCCTATAGCATGAGATGTGATATCCAACTCCTTCCCATTCCAATCCTGAGACCCTTCCTATAGCCTGAGATGTGATATCTCAATGCCTCTAATACCAAACCTGAGATCCTTCCTCTAACATGAAATGTGATATCCAACTCCTTCACTTTCCAAACCTGAGAGCCTATCTATAGCATGAGATGTGATATCCAAGTCCTTCCCATTCCAATCCTTAGACCCTTCCTACAGCATGCAATATGATATCTCAATGATTCTGATAAAAAACCTGAGACCCGTCCTATAACATGAGATGGGATATCCAACTCCTTCCCATTCCAATCCTGAGACACTTCCGATAGCAGAGATGTGATATCTCAATGTTTATACCAAACCTGAGACCCTTCCTATAACATGAGATGTGATATCCAACTCCTTCCCGTTCCAAACCTGAGACCCTTCCTTTAGCATGAGATGTGATATCAGCTCCTTCCCATTCCAATCCTGAGACACTTCCGATAGCATGAGATGTGATATCTCAATGCTTCTAATATCAAAACTGAGACCCTCCCTATAGCATGATACGTGATATCTAAGTCCTTCCCATTCCAATCCTGAGACCCTTCCTATAGCATGAGATGTGATATCTCAATGCTTCTACCAAACCTGAGACCCTTCCTTTAGCATGAGAGGTGATATCTCAATACTTCTAATACCAAACCTGAGATCCTTCCGATAACATGAGATGTGATATCTCAATACTTCTAATACCAAACCTGAGATCCTTCCGATAACATGAGATGTGATATCTCAATACTTCTAATACCAAACCTGAGATCCATCCTATAACATGAGATGTGATATCCAAATCCTTCCCCTTCCAAACCTGAGACCCTCAGTTTAGCATGAGATGTGATATCCAATTCCTTCCCATTCCAATCCTGAGACCCTTCTGATAGCATAAGATATGATATCTCAATGCTTCTATACCAAACCTGAGATCCTTTCGATAGCATGAGATGTGATATCTCAATACTTCTAATACCAAACCTGAGATCCTTCCTATAACATGAGATGTGATATCCAAATCCTTATCTTCCAAACCTGAGACCCTCCCTTTAGCATGATATGTGATATCCAACTCCTTCCCATTCCAATCCTGAGACTCTTCTGATAGCATAAGATATGATATCTCAATGCTTCTATACCAAACCTGAGATCCTTCTGATAGCATGAGATGTGATATCTCAATACTTCTAATACCAAACCTGAGATCCTACCTCTAACATGAAATGTGATATCCAACTCTTTCCCCTTGCAAACCTGAGAGCCTTCCTATAGCATGAGATGTGATATCCAAGTCCTTCCCATTCCAATCCTGAGACCCTTCCTATAACATGAGATGTGATATCCAACTCCTTCCCATTCCAACCTGAAACCCTTCCTATAGCATGAGATGGGATATCCAACTCCTTCCAAATCCAATCCCGATACCCTTCCGATAGCATGAGATCTGATATCCCAATGCTTCTACCAAACCTGAGACCCATACTATGGCATGAGATGTGATATCAAACTCCTTCCCATTCTAATCCTGAGACCCTTCCTATAGCTTGAGATGTGATATCCAACTCCTTCCCATTCCAATTCTGAGACCCTTCCTATACCATGAGACTTGATATCTCAATGCTTCTAATACCAAACCTGAGGCCCGTCCTATAACATGAGATGTGATATCCAAATCCTTCCCCTTCCAAACCTTAGACCCTTCCTTTATCATGAGATGTGATAGCCAACTCCTTCCCATTCCAATCTTGAGACCCTTCCGATATCATGAAATGTGATATCTCAATGCTTCTAATATCAAACTTGAGACCCTCCCTATAACATGAGATGGGAATATCCAACTCCTTCCCATTCCAATCCTGAGACCTTTCTGATAGCAGAGATGTGATATCTCAATGCTTATACCAAACCTGAGATCCTTCCTATAACATGAGATGTGATATCCAACTCCTTCCCATTCCAATCCTGAGACACTTCCTATAGCATGAGATGTGATATCTCACTGCTTATACCAAACCTGAGACCCTTCCTATAGCATGAGATGTGATATCCAACTCCTTCCCATTCCAATCCTGAGACCCTTCCTATAGAATGAGATGTGATATCTCAATGCTTCTAATATCAAACTTGAGACCCTCCCTATAGCATGAGATGTGATACCCAAGTCCTTCCCATTCCAATCCTGAGACACTTCCTATAGCATGAGATGTGATATCCAACTGCTTCCCATTCCAATCCTGAGACCCTTCCTATAGCATGAGATGTGATATCTCTATGCTTCTAATACCAAACCTGAGATCCTTCCTCTAACATGAAATGTGATATCCAACTCCTTCCCTTTCCAAACCTAAGAGCCTATCTATAGCATGAGATGTGATATCCAAGTCCTTCACATTCCAACCCTTAGACCCTTCCTACAGCATGCAATATGATATCTCAATGATTCTAATAACAAACCTGAGACCCGTCCTATAACATGAGATGGGATATTCAACTCCTTCCCATTCCAATCCTGAGACTCTTCCGATAGCAGAGATGTGATATCTCAATGCTTATACCAAACCTGAGACCCTTCCTATAACATGAGATGTGATATCCAAATCCTTCCCGTTCCAAACCTGAGACCCTTCCTTTAGCATGAGATGTGATATCCAGCTCCTTCCCATTCCAATACTGAGACACTTCCGATAGCATGAGATGTGATATCTCAATGCTTCTAATATCAAAACTGAGACCCTCCCTATAGCATGATATGTGATATCTAAGTCCTTCCCATTCCAATCCTGAGACCCTCCCTATAGCATGAGATGTGATATCCAACTCCTTCCCATTCCAATCCTGAGACCCTTCCTTTAGCATGAGATGTGATATCCAAATCCTTCCCCTTCCAAACCTGAGACCCTCCCTTTAGCATGAGATGTGATATCCAACTCCTTCCTATTCCAATCCTGAGACTCTTCTGATAGCATGAGATGTGATATCTCAATGCTTCTAATACCAAACCTGAGATCCTTCCGATAGCATGAGATGTGATATCTCAATGCTTCTAATACCAAACGTGAGATCCTTCCGATAACATGAGATGTGATATCCAAATCCTTCCCCTTCCAAACCTGAGACCCTCCCTTTAGCATGAGATGTGATATCCAACTCCTTCCTATTCCAATCCTGAGACTCTTCTGATAGCATGAGATGTGATATCTCAATGCTTCTAATACCAAACCTGAGATCCTTCCGATAGCATGAGATGTGATATCTCAATGCTTCTAATACCAAACCTGAGATCCTTCCTATAACATGAGATGTGATATCCAAATCCTTCCCCTTCCAAACCTGAGACCCTCCCTTTAGCATGAGATGTGATATCCAACTCCTTCCCATTCCATTCCTGAGACCCTTCTGATAGCATGAGATGTGATATCTCAATGCCTCTAATACCAAACCTGAGATCCTACCTCTAACATGAAATGTGATATCCAACTCTTTCCCCTTCCAAACCTGAGAGCCTTCCTATAGCATGAGATGTGATATCCAAGTCCTTCCCATTCCAATCCTGAGACCCTTCCTATAGCTTGAGATGTGATATCCAACTCCTTCCCATTCCAATTCTGAGACCCTTCCTATACTATGAGACTTGATATCTCAATGCTTCTAATACCAAACCTGAGACCCGTAATATAACATGAGATGTGATATCCAAATCCTTCCCCTTCCAAACCTTAGACCCTTCCTTTATCATGAGATGTGATATCCAACTCCTTCCCATTCCAATCCTGAGACCCTTCCGATATCATGAGATGTGATATCTCAAAGCTTCTAATATCAAACTTGAGACCCTCCCTATAGCATGAGATGTGATATCCAAGTCCTTCCCATTCCAATCCTGAGACCCTTCCTATAGCATGAGATGTGATATCTCAATGCTTCTAATACCAAACCTGAGACCCTTCTTATAACATGAGATGGGAATATCCAACTCCTTCCCATTCCAATCCTGAGACCCTTCCGATAGCAGAGATGTGATATCTCAATGCTTATACCAAACCTGAGATCCTTCCTATAACATGAGATGTGATATCCAACTCCTTCCCATTCCAATCCTGAGACACTTCCTATAGCATGAGATATGATATCTCACTGCTTATACCAAACCTGAGACCCTTCCCATAGCATGAAATGTGATATCCAACTCCTTCCCATTCCAATCCTCAGACCCTTCCTATAGCATGAGATGTGATATCTCAATGCTTCTAATATCAAACTTGAGACCCTACCTATAGCATGAGATGTGATATCCAAGTCCTTCCCATTCCAATCCTGAGACACTTCCTATAGCATGAGATGTGATATCTCAATGCTTCTAATACCAAACCTGAGACTCTTCCTATGACATGAGATGGGATATCCAACTCCTTCCCATTCCAATCCTGAGACCCTTTTGATAGCAGAGATGTGATATCTCAATGTTTATACCAAACCTGAGACCATTCCTACGGCATGAGATGTCATATTCAACTCCTTCCCATTCCAATCCTGAGACCCTTCCTATAGCATGAGATGTGATATCCAACTCCTTCCCATTCCAATCCTGAGACCCTTCCTATAGCATGAGATGTGATGTCTCAATGCTTCTAATACCAAACCTGAGATCCTTCCTATAACATGAGATGTGATATCCAACTCCTTCCATTCCAATCCTGGACCCTTCCTATAGCATGAGATGTGATATCTCAATGCTTATACCAAACCTGAGACCCTTCCTATAGCATGAGATGTGATATCCAACTCCTTCCCATTCCAATCCTGAGACCCTTCCTATAGCCTGAGATGTGATATCTGAATGCCTCTAATACCAAACCTGAGATCCTTCCTCTAACATGAAATGTGATTTCCAACTCCTTCACTTTCCAAACCTGAGAGCCTATCTATAGCATGAGATGTGATATCCAAGTCCTTCCCATTCCAATCCTTAGACCCTTCCTACAGCATGCAATATGATATCTCAATGATTCTAATAAAAAACCTGAGACCCGTCCTATAACATGAGATGGATATCCAACTCCTTCCCATTCCAATCCTGAGACACTTCCGAAAGCAGAGATGTGATATCTCAATGTTTATACCAAACCTGAGACCCTTCCTATAACATGAGATGTGATATCCAACTCCTTCCCGTTCCAAACCTGAGACCCTACCTTTAGCATGAGATGTGATATCCAGCTCCTTCCCATTCCAATCCTGAGACACTTCCGATAGCATGAGATGTGATATCTCAATGCTTCTAATATCAAAACTGAGACCCTCCCTATAGCATGATATGTGATATCTAAGTCCTTCCCATTCCAATCCTGAGACCCTTCCTATAGCATGAGATGTGATATCTCAATGCTTCTACCAAACCTGAGACCCTTCCTTTAGCATGAGATGTGATATCCAACTCCTTCCCATTCCAATCCTGAGACCCTTCCTATAGCATGAGAGGTGATATCTCAATACTTCTAATACCAAACCTGAGATCCTTCCGATAACATGAGATGTGATATCTCAATACTTCTAATACCAAACCTGAGATCCATCCTATAACATGAGATGTGATATCCAAATCCTTCCCCTTCCAAACCTGAGACCCTCCCTTTAGCATGAGATGTGATATCCAAATCCTTCCCATTCCAATCCTGAGACCCTTCTGATAGCATAAGATATGATATCTCAATGCTTCTATACCAAACCTGAGATCCTTCCGATAGCATGAGATGTGATATCTCAATACTTCTAATACCAAACCTGAGATCCTTCCTATAACATGAGATGTGATATCCAAATCCTTATCTTCCAAACCTGAGACCCTCCCTTTAGCATGAGATGTGATATCCAACTCCTTCCCATTCCAATCCTGAGACTCTTCTGATAGCATAAGATATGATATCTCAATGCTTCTATACCAAACCTGAGATCCTTCTGATAGCATGAGATGTGATATCTCAATACTTCTAATACCAAACCTGAGATCCTACCTCTAACATGAAATGTGATATCCAACTCTTTCCCCTTGCAAACCTGAGAGCCTTCCTATAGCATGAGATGTGATATCCAAGTCCTTCCCATTCCAATCCTGAGACCCTTCCTATAACATGAGATGTGATATCCAACTCCTTCCCATTCCAACCTGAGACCCTTCCTATAGCATGAGATGGGATATCCAACTCCTTCCAAATCCAATCCCGATACCCTTCCGATAGCATGAGATCTGATATCCCAATGCTTCTACCAAACCTGAGACCCATACTATGGCATGAGATGTGATATCAAACTCCTTCCCATTCTAATCCTGAGACCCTTCCTATAGCTTGAGATGTGATATCCAACTCCTTCCCATTCCAATTCTGAGACCCTTCCTATACCATGAGACTTGATATCTCAATGCTTCTAATACCAAACCTGAGACCCGTCCTATAACATGAGATGTGATATCCAAATCCTTCCCCTTCCAAACCTTAGACCCTTCCGATAGCAGAGATGTGATATCTCAATGCTTATACCAAACCTGAGATCCTTCCTATAACATGAGATGTGATATCCAACTCCTTCCCATTCCAATCCTGAGACACTTCCTATAGCATGAGATGTGATATCTCACTGCTTATACCAAACCTGAGACCCTTCCTATAGCATGAGATGTGATATCCAACTCCTTCCCATTCCAATCCTGAGACCCTTCCTATAGCATGAGATGTGATATCTCAATGCTTCTAATATCAAACTTGAGACCCTCCCTATAGCATGAGATGTGATACCCAAGTCCTTCCCATTCCAATCCTGAGACACTTCCTATAGCATGAGATGTGATATCTCAATGCTTCTAATACCAAACCTGAGACTCTTCCTATAACATGAGATGGGATATCCAACTCCTTTCCATTCCAATCCTGAGACCCTTTCGATAGCAGAGATGTGATATCTCAATGTTTATACCAAACCTGAGACCCTTCCTACGGCATGAGATGTCATATTCAACTCCTTCCCATTCCAATCCTGAGACCCTTCCTATAGCATGAGATGTGATATCCAACTCCTTCCCATTCCAATCATGAGACCCTTCCTATAGCATGAGATGTGATGTCTCAATGCTTCTAATACCAAACCTGAGATCCTTCCTATAACATGAGATGTGATATCCAACTCCTTCCATTCCAATCCTGGACCCTTCCTATAGCATGAGATGTGATATCTCAATGCTTATACCAAACCTGAGACCCTTCCTATAGCATGAGATGTGATATCCAACTCCTTCCCATTCCAATCCTGAGACCCTTCCTATAGCCTGAGATGTGATATCTCAATGCCTCTAATACCAAACCTGAGATCCTTCCTCTAACATGAAATGTGATATCCAACTCCTTCACTTTCCAAACCTGAGAGCCTATCTATAGCATGAGATGTGATATCCAAGTCCTTCCCATTCCAATCTTTAGACCCTTCCTACAGCATGCAATATGATATCTCAATGATTCTAATAAAAAACCTGGGACCCGTCCTATAACATGAGATGGGATATCCAACTCCTTCCCATTCCAATTCTGAGACACTTCCGATAGCAGAGATGTGATATCTCAATGTTTATACTAAACCTGAGACCCTTCCTATAACATGAGATGTGATATCCAACTCCTTCCCGTTCCAAACCTGAGACCCTTCCTTTAGCATGAGATGTGATATCCAGCTCCTTCCCATTCCAATCCTGAGACACTTCCGATAGCATGAGATGTGATATCTCAATGCTTCTAATATCAAAACTGAGACCCTCCCTATAGCATGATATGTGATATCTAAGTCCTTCCCATTCCAATCCTGAGACCCTTCCTATAGCATGAGATGTGATATCTCAATGCTTCTACCAAACCTGAGACCCTTCCTTTAGCATGAGATGTGATATCCAACTCCTTCCCATTCCAATCCTGAGACCCTTCCTATAGCATGAGAGGTGATATCTCAATACTTCTAATACCAAACCTGAGATCCTTCCGATAACATGAGATGTGATATCTCAATACTTCTAATACCAAACCTGGGATCCATCCTATAACATGAGATGTGATATCCAAATCCTTCCCCTTCCAAACCTGAGACCCTCCCTTTAGCATGAGATGTGATATCCAACTCCTTCCCATTCCAATCCTGAGACCCTTCTGATAGCATAAGATATGATATCTCAATGCTTCTATACCAAACCTGAGATCCTTCCGATAGCATGAGATGTGATATCTCAATACTTCTAATACCAAACCTGAGATCCTTCCTATAACATGAGATGTGATATCCAAATCCTTATCTTCCAAACCCGAGACCCTCCCTTTAGCATGAGATGTGATATCCAACTCCTTCCCATTCCAATCCTGAGACTCTTCTGATAGCATAAGATATGATATCTCAATGCTTCTATACCAAACCTGAGATCCTTCTGATAGCATGAGATGTGATATCTCAATACTTCTAATACCAAACCTGAGATCCTACCTCTAACATGAAATGTGATATCCAACTCTTTCCCCTTGCAAACCTGAGAGCCTTCCTATAGCATGAGATGTGATATCCAAGTCCTTCCCATTCCAATCCTGAGACCCTTCCTATAACATGAGATGTGATATCCAACTCCTTCCCATTCCAACCTGAGACCCTTCCTATAGCATGAGATGGGATATCCAACTCCTTCCAAATCCAATCCCGATACCCTTCCGATAGCATGAGATCTGATATCCCAATGCTTCTACCAAACCTGAGACCCATACTATGGCATGAGATGTGATATCAAACTCCTTCCCATTCTAATCCTGAGACCCTTCCTATAGCTTGAGATGTGATATCCAACTCCTTCCCATTCCAATTCTGAGACCCTTCCTTTATCATGAGATGTGATATCTCAATGCTTCTAATACCAAACCTGAGACCCGTCCTATAACATGAGATGTGATATCCAAATCCTTCCCCTTCCAAACCTTAGACCCTTCCTTTATCATGAGATGTGATAGCCAACTCCTTCCCATTCCAATCTTGAGACCCTTCCGATATCATGAAATGTGATATCTCAATGCTTCTAATATCAAACTTGAGACCCTCCCTATAACATGAGATGGGAATATCCAACTCCTTCCCATTCCAATCCTGAGACCCTTCCGATAGCACAGATGTGATATCTCAATGCTTATACCAAACCTGAGATCCTTCCTATAACATGAGATGTGATATCCAACTCCTTCCCATTCCAATCCTGAGACACTTCCTATAGCATGAGATGTGATATCTCACTGCTTATACCAAACCTGAGACCCTTCCTATAGCATGAGATGTGATATCCAACTCCTTCCCATTCCAATCCTGAGACCCTTCCTATAGCATGAGATGTGATATCTCAATGCTTCTAATATCAAACTTGAGACCCTCCCTATAGCATGAGATGTGATACCCAAGTCCTTCCCATTCCAATCCTGAGACACTTCCTATAGCATGAGATGTGATATCCAACTGCTTCCCATTCCAATCCTGAGACCCTTCCTATAGCATGAGATGTGATATCTCTATGCTTCTAATACCAAACCTGAGATCCTTCCTCTAACATGAAATGTGATATCCAACTCCTTCCCTTTCCAAACCTAAGAGCCTATCTATAGCATGAGATGTGATATCCAAGTCCTTCACATTCCAACCCTTAGACCCTTCCTACAGCATGCAATATGATATCTCAATGATTCTAATAACAAACCTGAGACCCGTCCTATAACATGAGATGGGATATTCAACTCCTTCCCATTCCAATCCTGAGACTCTTCCGATAGCAGAGATGTGATATCTCAATGCTTATACCAAACCTGAGACCCTTCCTATAACATGAGATGTGATATCCAAATCCTTCCCGTTCCAAACCTGAGACCCTTCCTTTAGCATGAGATGTGATATCCAGCTCCTTCCCATTCCAATCCTGAGACACTTCCGATAGCATGAGATGTGATATCTCAATGCTTCTAATATCAAAACTGAGACCCTCCCTATAGCATGATATGTGATATCTAAGTCCTTCCCATTCCAATCCTGAGACCCTCCCTATAGCATGAGATGTGATATCCAACTCCTTCCCATTCCAATCCTGAGACCCTTCCTATAGCATGAGATATGATATCTCAATACTTCTAATACCAAACGTGAGATCCTTCCGATAACATGAGATGTGATATCCAAATCCTTCCCCTTCCAAACCTGAGACCCTCCCTTTAGCATGAGATGTGATATCCAACTCCTTCCTATTCCAATCCTGAGACTCTTCTGATAGCATGAGATGTGATATCTCAATGCTTCTAATACCAAACCTGAGATCCTTCCGACAGCATGAGATGTGATATCTCAATGCTTCTAATACCAAACCTGAGATCCTTCCTATAACATGAGATGTGATATCCAAATCCTTCCCCTTCCAAACCTGAGACCCTCCCTTTAGTATGAGATGTGATATCCAACTCCTTCCCATTCCATTCCTGAGACCCTTCTGATAGCATGAGATGTGATATCTCAATGCCTCTAATACCAAACCTGAGATCCTACCTCTAACATGAAATGTGATATCCAACTCTTTCCCCTTCCAAACCTGAGGGCCTTCCTATAGCATGAGATGTGATATCCAAGTCCTTCCCATTCCAATCCTGAGACCCTTCCTATAGCTTGAGATGTGATATCCAACTCCTTCCCATTCCAATTCTGAGACCCTTCCTATACTATGAGACTTGATATCTCAATGCTTCTAATACCAAACCTGAGACCCGTAATATAACATGAGATGTGATATCCAAATCCTTCCCCTTCCCCTTCCAAACCTTAGACCCTTCCTTTATCATGAGATGTGATATCCAACTCCTTCCCATTCCAATCCTGAGACCCTTCCGATATCATGAGATGTGATATCTCAAAGCTTCTAATATCAAACTTGAGACCCTCCCTATAGCATGAGATGTGATATCCAAGTCCTTCCCATTCCAATCCTGAGACCCTTCCTATAGCATGAGTTGTAATATCTCAATGCTTCTAATACCAAACCTGAGACCCTTCTTATAACATGAGATGGGAATATCCAACTCCTTCCCATTCCAATCCTGAGACCCTTCCGATAGCAGAGATGTGATATCTCAATGCTTATACCAAACCTGAGATCCTTCCTATAACATGAGATGTGATATCCAACTCCTTCCCATTCCAATCCTGAGACACTTCCTATAGCATGAGATGTGATATCTCACTGCTTATACCAAACCTGAGACCCTTCCCATAGCATGAGATGTGATATCCAACTCCTTCCCATTCCAATCCTCAGACCCTTCCTATAGCATGAGATGTGATATCTCAATGCTTCTAATATCAAACTTGAGACCCTACCTATAGCATGAGATGTGATATCCAAGTCCTTCCCATTCCAATCCTGAGACACTTCCTATAGCATGAGATGTGATATCTCAATGCTTCTAATACCAAACCTGAGACTCTTCCTATAACATGAGATGGGATATCCAACTCCTTCCCATTCCAATCCTGAGACCCTTTTGATAGCAGAGATGTGATATCTCAATGTTTATACCAAACCTGAGACCCTTCCTACGGCATGAGATGTCATATTCAACTCCTTCCCATTCCAATCCAGAGACCCTTCTGATAGCATAAGATATGATATCTCAATGCTTCTATACCAAACCTGAGATCCTTCCGATAGCACAGATGTGATATCTCAATGCTTATACCAAACCTGAGATCCTTCCTATAACATGAGATGTGATATCCAAATCCTTATCTTCCAAACCTGAGACCCTCCCTTTAGCATGAGATGTGATATCCAACTCCTTCCCATTCCAATCCTGAGACTCTTCTGATAGCATAAGATATGATATCTCAATGCTTCTTTACCAAACCTGAGATCCTTCTGATAGCATGAGATGTGATATCTCAATACTTCTAATACCAAACCTGAGATCCTACCTCTAACATGAAATGTGATATCCAACTCTTTCCCCTTGCAAACCTGAGAGCCTTCCTATAGCATGAGATGTGATATCCAAGTCCTTCCCATTCCAATCCTGAGACCCTTCCTATAACATGAGATGTGATATCCAACTCCTTCCCATTCCAACCTGAGACCCTTCCTATAGCATGAGATGGGATATCCAACTCCTTCCAAATCCAATCCCGATACCCTTCCGATAGCATGAGATCTGATATCCCAATGCTTCTACCAAACCTGAGACCCATACTATGGCATGAGATGTGATATCAAACTCCTTCCCATTCTAATCCTGAGACCCTTCCTATAGCTTGAGATGTGATATCCAACTCCTTCCCATTCCAATTCTGAGACCCTTCCTATACCATGAGACTTGATATCTCAATGCTTCTAATACCAAACCTGAGACCCGTCCTATAACATGAGATGTGATATCCAAATCCTTCCCCTTCCAAACCTTAGACCCTTCCTTTATCATGAGATGTGATAGCCAACTCCTTCCCATTCCAATCTTGAGACCCTTCCGATATCATGAAATGTGATATCTCAATGCTTCTAATATCAAACTTGAGACCCTCCCTATAGCATGAGATGTGATACCCAAGTCCTTCCCATTCCAATCCTGAGACACTTCCTATAGCATGAGATGTGATATCCAACTGCTTCCCATTCCAATCCTGAGACCCTTCCTATAGCATGAGATGTGATATCTCTATGCTTCTAATACCAAACCTGAGATCCTTCCTCTAACATGAAATGTGATATCCAACTCCTTCCCTTTCCAAACCTAAGAGCCTATCTATAGCATGAGATGTGATATCCAAGTCCTTCACATTCCAACCCTTAGACCCTTCCTACAGCATGCAATATGATATCTCAATGATTCTAATAACAAACCTGAGACCCGTCCTATAACATGAGATGGGATATTCGACTCCTTCCCATTCCAATCCTGAGACTCTTCCGATAGCAGAGATGTGATATCTCAATGCTTATACCAAACCTGAGACCCTTCCTATAACCTGAGATGTGATATCCAAATCCTTCCCGTTCCAAACCTGAGACCCTTCCTTTAGCATGAGATGTGATATCCAGCTCCTTCCCATTCCAATCCTGAGACACTTCCGATAGCATGAGATGTGATATCTCAATGCTTCTAATATCAAAACTGAGACCCTCCCTATAGCATGATATGTGATATCTAAGTCCTTCCCATTCCAATCCTGAGACCCTCCCTATAGCATGAGATGTGATATCCAACTCCTTCCCATTCCAATCCTGAGACCCTTCCTATAGCATGAGATATGATATCTCAATACTTCTAATACCAAACGTGAGACACTTCCGATAGCATGAGATGTGATATCTCAATGCTTCTAATATCAAAACGGAGACCCTCCCTATAGCATGATATGTGATATCTAAGTCCTTCCCATTCCAATCCTGAGACCCTTCCTATAGCATGAGATGTGATATCTCAATGCTTCTACCAAACCTGAGACCCTTCCTTTAGCATGAGATGTGATATCCAACTCCTTCCCATTCCAATCCTGAGACCCTTCCTATAGCATGAGAGGTGATATCTCAATACTTCTAATACCAAACCTGAGATCCTTCCGATAACATGAGATGTGATATCTCAATACTTCTAATACCAAACCTGGGATCCATCCTATAACATGAGATGTGATATCCAAATCCTTCCCCTTCCAAACCTGAGACCCTCCCTTTAGCATGAGATGTGATATCCAACTCCTTCCCATTCCAATCCTGAGACCCTTCTGATAGCATAAGATATGATATCTCAATGCTTCTATACCAAACCTGAGATCCTTCCGATAGCATGAGATGTGATATCTCAATACTTCTAATACCAAACCTGAGATCCTTCCTATAACATGAGATGTGATATCCAAATCCTTATCTTCCAAACCTGAGACCCTCCCTTTAGCATGAGATGTGATATCCAACTCCTTCCCATTCCAATCCTGAGACTCTTCTGATAGCATAAGATATGATATCTC
Organism: Ambystoma mexicanum; assembly: GCF_040938575.1. NCBI lineage: Eukaryota > Metazoa > Chordata > Amphibia > Caudata > Ambystomatidae > Ambystoma > Ambystoma mexicanum. The sequence goes on along the minus strand of NW_027182455.1, from coordinate 13,114,121 downwards.
AATGCTTCTTTACCAAACCTGAGATCCTTCTGATAGCATGAGATGTGATATCTCAATACTTCTAATACCAAACCTGAGATCCTACCTCTAACATGAAATGTGATATCCAACTCTTTCCCCTTGCAAACCTGAGAGCCTTCCTATAGCATGAGATGTGATATCCAAGTCCTTCCCATTCCAATCCTGAGACCCTTCCTATAACATGAGATGTGATATCCAACTCCTTCCCATTCCAACCTGAGACCCTTCCTATAGCATGAGATGGGATATCCAACTCCTTCCAAATCCAATCCCGATACCCTTCCGATAGCATGAGATCTGATATCCCAATGCTTCTACCAAACCTGAGACCCATACTATGGCATGAGATGTGATATCAATCTCCTTCCCATTCTAATCCTGAGACCCTTCCTATAGCTTGAGATGTGATATCCAACTCCTTCCCATTCCAATTCTGAGACCCTTCCTATACCATGAGACTTGATATCTCAATGCTTCTAATACCAAACCTGAGACCCGTCCTATAACATGAGATGTGATATCCAAATCCTTCCCCTTCCAAACCTTAGACCCTTCCTTTATCATGAGATGTGATAGCCAACTCCTTCCCATTCCAATCTTGAGACCCTTCCGATATCATGAAATGTGATATCTCAATGCTTCTAATATCAAACTTGAGACCCTCCCTATAACATGAGATGGGAATATCCAACTCCTTCCCATTCCAATCCTGAGACCTTTCTGATAGCAGAGATGTGATATCTCAATGCTTATACCAAACCTGAGATCCTTCCTATAACATGAGATGTGATATCCAACTCCTTCCCATTCCAATCCTGAGACACTTCCTATAGCATGAGATGTGATATCTCACTGCTTATACCAAACCTGAGACCCTTCCTATAGCATGAGATGTGATATCCAACTCCTTCCCATTCCAATCCTGAGACCCTTCCTATAGCATGAGATGTGATATCTCAATGCTTCTAATATAAAACTTGAGACCCTCCCTATAGCATGAGATGTGATACCCAAGTCCTTCCCATTCCAATCCTGAGACACTTCCTATAGCATGAGATGTGATATCCAACTGCTTCCCATTCCAATCCTGAGACCCTTCCTATAGCATGAGATGTGATATCTCTATGCTTCTAATACCAAACCTGAGATCCTTCCTCTAACATGAAATGTGATATCCAACTCCTTCCCTTTCCAAACCTAAGAGCCTATCTATAGCATGAGATGTGATATCCAAGTCCTTCACATTCCAACCCTTAGACCCTTCCTACAGCATGCAATATGATATCTCAATGATTCTAATAACAAACCTGAGACCCGTCCTATAACATGAGATGGGATATTCAACTCCTTCCCATTCCAATCCTGAGACTCTTCCGATAGCAGAGATGTGATATCTCAATGCTTATACCAAACCTGAGACCCTTCCTATAACATGAGATGTGATATCCAAATCCTTCCCGTTCCAAACCTGAGACCCTTCCTTTAGCATGAGATGTGATATCCAGCTCCTTCCCATTCCAATCCTGAGACACTTCCGATAGCATGAGATGTGATATCTCAATGCTTCTAATATCAAAACTGAGACCCTCCCTATAGCATGATATGTGATATCTAAGTCCTTCCCATTCCAATCCTGAGACCCTCCCTATAGCATGAGATGTGATATCCAACTCCTTCCCATTCCAATCCTGAGACCCTTCCTTTAGCATGAGATGTGATATCCAAATCCTTCCCCTTCCAAACCTGAGACCCTCCCTTTAGCATGAGATGTGATATCCAACTCCTTCCTATTCCAATCCTGAGACTCTTCTGATAGCATGAGATGTGATATCTCAATGCTTCTAATACCAAACCTGAGATCCTTCCGATAGCATGAGATGTGATATCTCAATGCTTCTAATACCAAACGTGAGATCCTTCCGATAACATGAGATGTGATATCCAAATCCTTCCCCTTCCAAACCTGAGACCCTCCCTTTAGCATGAGATGTGATATCCAACTCCTTCCTATTCCAATCCTGAGACTCTTCTGATAGCATGAGATGTGATATCTCAATGCTTCTAATACCAAACCTGAGATCCTTCCGATAGCATGAGATGTGATATCTCAATGCTTCTAATACCAAACCTGAGATCCTTCCTATAACATGAGATGTGATATCCAAATCCTTCCCCTTCCAAACTTGAGACCCTCCCTTTAGCATGAGATGTGATATCCAACTCCTTCCCATTCCATTCCTGAGACCCTTCTGATAGCATGAGATGTGATATCTCAATGCCTCTAATACCAAACCTGAGATCCTACCTCTAACATGAAATGTGATATCCAACTCTTTCCCCTTCCAAACCTGAGAGCCTTCCTATAGCATGAGATGTGATATCCAAGTCCTTCCCATTCCAATCCTGAGACCCTTCCTATAGCTTGAGATGTGATATCCAACTCCTTCCCATTCCAATTCTGAGACCCTTCCTATACTATGAGACTTGATATCTCAATGCTTCTAATACCAAACCTGAGACCCGTAATATAACATGAGATGTGATATCCAAATCCTTCCCCTTCCAAACCTTAGACCCTTCCTTTATCATGAGATGTGATATCCAACTCCTTCCCATTCCAATCCTGAGACCCTTCCGATATCATGAGATGTGATATCTCAAAGCTTCTAATATCAAACTTGAGACCCTCCCTATAGCATGAGATGTGATATCCAAGTCCTTCCCATTCCAATCCTGAGACCCTTCCTATAGCATGAGATGTGATATCTCAATGCTTCTAATACCAAACCTGAGACCCTTCTTATAACATGAGATGGGAATATCCAACTCCTTCCCATTCCAATCCTGAGACCCTTCCGATAGCAGAGATGTGATATCTCAATGCTTATACCAAACCTGAGATCCTTCCTATAACATGAGATGTGATATCCAACTCCTTCCCATTCCAATCCTGAGACACTTCCTATAGCATGAGATGTGATATCTCACTGCTTATACCAAACCTGAGACCCTTCCCATAGCATGAAATGTGATATCCAACTCCTTCCCATTCCAATCCTCAGACCCTTCCTATAGCATGAGATGTGATATCTCAATGCTTCTAATATCAAACTTGAGACCCTACCTATAGCATGAGATGTGATATCCAAGTCCTTCCCATTCCAATCCTGAGACACTTCCTATAGCATGAGATGTGATATCTCAATGCTTCTAATACCAAACCTGAGACTCTTCCTATGACATGAGATGGGATATCCAACTCCTTCCCATTCCAATCCTGAGACCCTTTTGATAGCAGAGATGTGATATCTCAATGTTTATACCAAACCTGAGACCCTTCCTACGGCATGAGATGTCATATTCAACTCCTTCCCATTCCAATCCTGAGACCCTTCCTATAGCATGAGATGTGATATCCAACTCCTTCCCATTCCAATCCTGAGACCCTTCCTATAGCATGAGATGTGATGTCTCAATGCTTCTAATACCAAACCTGAGATCCTTCCTATAACATGAGATGTGATATCCAACTCCTTCCATTCCAATCCTGGACCCTTCCTATAGCATGAGATGTGATATCTCAATGCTTATACCAAACCTGAGACCCTTCCTATAGCATGAGATGTGATATCCAACTCCTTCCCATTCCAATCCTGAGACCCTTCCTATAGCCTGAGATGTGATATCTGAATGCCTCTAATACCAAACCTGAGATCCTTCCTCTAACATGAAATGTGATTTCCAACTCCTTCACTTTCCAAACCTGAGAGCCTATCTATAGCATGAGATGTGATATCCAAGTCCTTCCCATTCCAATCCTTAGACCCTTCCTACAGCATGCAATATGATATCTCAATGATTCTAATAAAAAACCTGAGACCCGTCCTATAACATGAGATGGATATCCAACTCCTTCCCATTCCAATCCTGAGACACTTCCGAAAGCAGAGATGTGATATCTCAATGTTTATACCAAACCTGAGACCCTTCCTATAACATGAGATGTGATATCCAACTCCTTCCCGTTCCAAACCTGAGACCCTTCCTTTAGCATGAGATGTGATATCCAGCTCCTTCCCATTCCAATCCTGAGACACTTCCGATAGCATGAGATGTGATATCTCAATGCTTCTAATATCAAAACTGAGACCCTCCCTATAGCATGATATGTGATATCTAAGTCCTTCCCATTCCAATCCTGAGACCCTTCCTATAGCATGAGATGTGATATCTCAATGCTTCTACCAAACCTGAGACCCTTCCTTTAGCATGAGATGTGATATCCAACTCCTTCCCATTCCAATCCTGAGACCCTTCCTATAGCATGAGAGGTGATATCTCAATACTTCTAATACCAAACCTGAGATCCTTCCGATAACATGAGATGTGATATCTCAATACTTCTAATACCAAACCTGAGATCCATCCTATAACATGAGATGTGATATCCAAATCCTTCCCCTTCCAAACCTGAGACCCTCCCTTTTTTTTTTTTTTTTTTTTATTATTGGTTTTATATGGTTTAAAAAGAAAAACCTTTAAAACAAATCACGAGAGACATTTCTTTCCACTTCTTTCGTCAACAGTGTGTTGTTCTAAACACTTTCACGGACCACTCCTCCTACTGTCTCGATCGGTTCTTTTAGCCGTATTTTCAGTTCTTTCAACAATTGAACTAGACTAAACATGATTTTACGATCAACACCCTCAAACATAGCTTTCCACCAATCATCAGCAGTATAGGTGCTTCGTGTCATAAATAACGGTCCAAATAGCTTAGTTCGCAAAGATCGAAATTCCGGACAGAATAGCGTCAAGTGTTTTAGTGTCTCTGTCGAGCATTTACAGAAGCGACATGTTAAGTCGCCAGGTTTCTTGTTTAGCCAAGTGCTTGTGCGATCTTTAGTCATGAACAGATTGAGCCGAAAGTGCAGATATATTGCTCTTGAAATTTGGTCGGGAAATTGCATCAGATAAGGTTGTAATTTGTCTAGCTCTCTTGCCTCTGGTGGTGCTTCTCTTAAAAGACGTGAGCTGGATCTCTCGTTACAAGTTTGATGCCAGTCCGCACTCCGTAATTTTCGTTTGGCCATCTCTGGATTTTCGAGTAAAGTTGTAATATTAATATTATTTGCATCCAGAATTTCAGTGCAATGTCGATTCCATTTAGCCAACATTGTGTATTCGGGCTCTAAATCTGTTTTATGGATTATTTTAAATGGGGGAGCTGCGTTGGTAAGCTGTGATTTCCTATATAGAGTTAGAGCGTTCCAGCAAACTTTCGCTTGTATGGAAGTCAATCCTAGTTCGAATCTTACGTTGCTGGTCGGACATCCTTTAGCGATATGTAACGCTCTTGTCCAGAAGTTGTTTTCGAGTGTGTTCCATAGCTCATATGAGCAGCCAAACATATTTTCGGCACCATAAATCATGGTCGGTATTGCTTTTTGTATGTAAAAGTTAATCACTGGTTTTATGGAGAATTTCCCGAATTTTTTGTTTATGCACGCAGCTTGACAAGCCAGTTGTTGACATTTCCTTTTGGCGGCCTCCACCCAGGGATTGTCGTTTATGTGTGCACTTATTATGGAACCCAAATATTTTATGTGAGTGGAGATCTTGAGAGGTATTTTTTCCAAGTGCCACACAAATTGGATTGGTCTGTTTTTGTTGACCGATAAGTTGCGAAATATCAAAATTTCACATTTCTTTTTGTTTAAACATAACTTATTTTCCGTTACATATCTTTCTAAGGCATCTAGTTTTCGCTGTAGGCCGACCGGTGTGACGTCCAGGATTAAGAGATCATCCGCATACAACAAATGGCCCAAATGTGAGCCGTGAATTTTAGGTGGAAAGGCTTTTGCCACATTTAGTGCATCTCCAATGTCAGAAATAAAAAGGTTAAACACAATTGCAGCCAAGGGGCATCCTTGTTTAACTCCTTTATGAGTTGGAATTAAAGGAGATAAGGAGCCTCCTTGGTCAAGTCTGACCTGCATAGTGGTGTTAGAATGGAGCTCTTTTATTGCGTCTAAAAGGTCTACTGGACACTTCCAATCTTTGAGTTTCTCCCACAAAATGTGGCGGTCAACACTATCAAAAGCGTGTGAAAAATCGATAGATGCGATATAGATGGAAGTGTTGGTTCGTATTGACTCCATTTTTAGTAAATTTAGCAAAAGGGTGTTGAGCCCGCAACCAACGCCTTTAACAAATCCTGCTTGTCGAGAGTCATTACGATGGTTTTTATGTGCCCATGATTTTAGCATTTGCTGAAGTTGAGTTGCGTAGATTTTTCCTATCACGTCAAGCAAGGCGATAGGTCGATAATCTCTCGGGTCTAGTCTGTTCCCCTTTTTGAAAATTGGCACAATTATAGCATTTTTCCAAGATCTTGGGGTAGCACGTTTTATTTTTATACGTTCGAAAAGAAGTAGACAAAGCTTTGCCCATTCTTTCGGATTTTGTTTCATTGTATAATTCGTGAGACCGTCCGGCCCAGGAGCTCTGGATGCATTAGAGTTCGTGATTGTGTTTTTAATGTCGTTTAAATCGAACTCAAGAGTCCACGGAATTTTATGCTCATTTGTGCTTTTGTATTCCACTTCAAGTGAATTAAACAATTGTGTATAGTGTTTTATCCAAGTTTCTTGACAAATCGGAGATACTTGAAGTGCTGTTTGTGGGGCGGCAAAGTTGTTTATTACACGCCAAAAATCAGCTGAGTTTTTATTTTTGAGTTTGCACATCATTTCTTCAGAATCATTCTGCAAGATTGTGGCATAGTAGTTATTTCTCCAGTTTCTATGTTTTTGCATTAGACGTTTTTTAGTTACAGCATATAGTTCTTTGTTATTTCTAGGTAACATCCTTATGTCTTTACGTAAACTTCGTTTTTGTTGTAAGACTTGAAGATCAGACTTATGTTTGTGCTGTATTTTTTGTTGTTTGAGTCCTTGTTTACGTTCCACGAATTGGATCAACAGGTGTTGATATTCAGTCTCCCCAGGGCTGTTCTGCAGGGCAGTTGTAACCGCATTTATGTCCTTTGTTTTCAGATTAAGGCGAATTCTTCCCGATCGATACACAGTGTCGTAAGGCCATAGTTGTTGGGAGGTCTGGCTATGGGCATTGAACGACATCCTTAGCATGTCGTGATCACTATGTTTCATTTTGGTGACCACGAGTTGATATACGTTGGCTGCAAGGTCTTCGGACGCGAAGAGATAGTCTATCGTTGAAGATTGATTGTCACGTCTCCATGTAGGTTGAGCCGGGATATCACCCGGTGTGTTTCCATTCAAACATGTGAAATTTCTCAGATTCATTTCATTCATCCAAAGCTGACCTTTTTTCTCATTGACTTTATGATTCTCAAAGTTTCCTTTTGATGCTAAATTCAGTTTTAGGCAGTCGGCGTTGAAGTCACCACAGAGCAGAACCAAGGGTCTGTTTGTATTTTCCATTATATTATCCAGTATGGCAGTCACCTGGTCAATAAATTTGGCGACGCCAGTTGTAGTGTGATTCCAATAAAGATTAATTATGTGCATAGATTCAGATTTGTCTAGGGAGTTAATACCCACTTTAGCAATTTGTATATACGGTGAAACATTTTCTGTTTCAATTATTCTGAGTCCACGGTCTTTTTTGACCGCTATCAGGAGGCCAGACATGGGCCTACCTTTGGATGGTTTGATGGCTGGATTTGCCACTATCTCAAAGGCAGGCAGCAGCGGACAGGTTGTCAGCCAAGTTTCTTGCAGACAAATCAGATCTAGATTGTTCGTCCAAGGAGAGTTGAATAGATGAACGAATCCGCGTGTATTCCAAGATCCGAGAATAAAGTGCTGGGGTGAACTCCAGTTTGAACGTTAATCATGGTTTTTGTTGTTTAAGTTTGCAGCTAACCATGCCCAATTTCCATCTTCTGAATCGTTCTTTTGAGTTATTTCATTGTTTTTATGCAGTCCGTCGACCGTTATTTGGATTTGTTCGTTCACGTGGAACTGAGATTTTACAAGGTCCCTTGATTTGATCTCAGTTCGAGATAGTGTGTCGGATTTCAAGACTTTGAAATCCTTATCTTTTATGCCCGAGATAGTTCTTTTCTTTGAAGTTTGCAGTCCTTTGTCGTGTGTATTATTCAGACAAGGCACTGGAGTTTTGTCAACTATGCTCAATGGATATAGGTCAAAGCCTAGGGATAGCAGTGCAGGTACTGCATCCAGCAGTATCTCGCGGATAATTTTAGAGGCGAGGTGTAGCGTCACCGTGTCATTTCTTTCTTCACAGTGAAACTCCACTATTTTCACGTCATCAGAGGTGAGTGTTCGCAAACTAGGGATTAAGTAGAATAGTTTGGATAAGTAATGTCGATTTAGAATCATGTTATCACAACAGTCGAGTCTTTCTAGGATAAGTTTTTCGAAAGAAGATTCCTTTTTTGTTGTTTTTGATTTGGGCATCTTGTTTTTTGAGCTTAGGTTACATACGTCACTCCACTGTTTGAGCATAGGCTGTTGTTTGGACTTTGTGCGACCTGAGCTGTTCAAGTCACTTATTCCGGTTTCCCTGAATTTGTCGACAACCTCCTCTATGCTGCGGTCCCGTTCGTGATCCTTCTGGGTCTTTGGCACCATCTTAAGCCGCCTTTCGGCTAGTATTTCAATAGGTGAGTCAAGATTTCCGGATAACTCAGTGATCGTTCGAATGGCCTTTTCTTCCGTCATGTGAGAAACCATTGATTGACCCGCAGCCATATCGTGATCCATAGTGCATGAGGCCGCCAGTTTGGCTCGTCTTTCGGCCATTGTTACAAACGGTGAATCCAGGTTGTCATTTCGATCAGAGTTTATGTCGACAGCACAAATGATTGTGCATGTACGTCGTGTCTTTGTTGATTTTTGAGTGTCTGAAGCTGTAGCGGACCGTTCTTTCTCTGTGTTGTCATTTGGATGTAAAGCTTCAGCTCCTAGATGTTTAAGGGGGGAGCTCTCATTTGCCAGATCTATCAGCTCTTCTGTTTGGTTTGTTTCATCATCATCATATGTTGATAGATTTATCAGATCTAGATCATCGTCTAAGGTTCTTTCTGGAGAGCAACGTTTGGCATTAGGGTTTCCACTTTTTTGGGAGGTTTTTGGATTAGTAGGGTTGAAGAGATTACTTCTCGAGTCAGCAACTGCTAAGTTCACTGCTTTCAAGTTTCGCAGAAACTTTCTGGAACCGTTTACGCGTCTCATGTTATTAGATGGTAAATTTTTAGATTTTTTCTCACAGTTGTCGGGCTTCACTGCAACATGTTTAGGCACTGGTTTAGGCTGCTGTTTATTTTTTTTGAAAATGTCGTAAAGCTCCACACTAGTGGAGGTCAGAGCCACACTCGATTTTATCGGTATTCTGTTTTCGTTTGTGTCAATTCGCTTTGGTACTGGTTCGCTTCCAGAAGATGATGCCGGTTGAGGGTCAGCGTGTGCCGGATTGCACGGAAGGCTGCTAATTTCGATCATCTCGTCAAATGTGACTGTCGTTTGCAGGGACAAATCCTTATCCTGTACATTAGATGGTAAAATAACACACTCATTTAATGGGTGTAGACCAACGGCCTGGATAGCGATCGTATCAGACAGATCTGTTGTGTTTTGTTTTTGGGTCTCTGGGTTATGGCTCAATGTATTTCGGTTTCCTTGTTGTATTATAGTTGTTACATCAGTCATATTATCAGTGTCACTTTGTATCTTCGCAGAGCTGGATACTACCGGATTGATGCTACACACCGACTTCCCCGGCTGTTCTCTAAAAAGTTTTAGAGCTTCTCGTGCTACTTCTGCCAGTAATTTTTTGTCTTCCATATTGTTAGATGCAAAGCTACAGACCGAGTTTAGAATACGGTCAATTTTGTCATTAGAAGAATTGAGTTTATTGTACTGTTTCGTTTCATTCCTTTCTAGTTCAGTTATTTTTGTATTAAGAAGAGCAATTAGAGTTGTAAGATCTTTTATGTTTTCGTTCATCTGCTCATAAAGTTTTAAGAAGGGTGCAATTGAAATTCCCATTGATGCGATGATGATAGCTTGTAAGTCTTTAGGAGCAGATGCATTTCGTAGTATCTCTTGTTTTTTGCTCGAGCGTGCTTGTTGTGATGAGTTTAGTCGTCTGGAGGATCTAATTTTGGGATAGGGACGCTCCATGATCGAGGAGTCAGATGATGAGGTTTCTGAGTCAGAAACATTTAGTAAATGTAGTTGTCTGTCAGTTTTGGAGCGATCGACATGTTCAGCTGAGGAAGGGTCAGAGCTCATTTGGTCAATGAGACGGTCTGTAGTGGAAATGACTTTTTGCTTTTTTACCTGTGAGCAACGCAGCGGTGATAAACTGTCTGTGTTAATCCAGCTGCGTTTGGTTCCCGCAAATGCTATGCGAGTATTACACTGGGGTCCGCTTTGTGTGGCTTCATGGATCACTTGTTCTCGCCGTTCGTTTCTAGCCATGATGTGACCTTGCTCCTCTGTTACTGCATATCGGTTTTGTTGGAGTTTAGTCATTAGTGCCAGATCAGTAATTAATTTGTTGGCAATGTCTAGGGAATGTCTGCGGGTCCCGGGACCTTGTGTTTTGAGTGTCTCAGTACAAGCTTCCAAGTTTGGTAATGTGGAAAATATAGGTAGATTTCTACTCGTGTCATCTCTTTGTGGAGTTTCAGAACACAGAGCGTGTGCTGTTTTAGTTGTTGGTGTATCCATTGCATCATTGACAGCCGAGTTGTCCTGATTAAACAAGGCCGCTGCATCGCTGGACATACAACAGAGAGGTGATGAATGCCGTCCGACACTATCACCCCTGCTCTCAGAATTGGTTATTAGATTGTGTAGATTGCTGTTACATCCATCTGATTTCATGGGATTCGAAGTGTCATTCACCTCGATGTTGGATTCATCGTAACACAGTGTGTTCGAATGACTTTCATCAGTGAGGTTGTGTTTTTGTGTGTGTTCGGTAACCATCATTGTTACTAGTGTCCCTTCCGTAAAGTCTGGCAATGTGTTCGCAACGATTCCATGATTGTCCTGACAAGCACTGCGTAATAGACTGTCTGTGATAGGGTCCAGGCAGTTGGTTGGATTCTCTGCTGGGCACTGCTCAATGGGAGTGTGTACTAAGACATCATCGACATAATCAGCATTTAGTTCCTTAATGTTGATGTCCGCCTCGACCATTGTGCGAGTAGTGTTCCCTAGCTCAGAGAAAGCTTGTGTATTCAAGGTACTTACAGTTGTTATGTTGTACTCCTCACGAGGAGCAGTGTCTGTCAGCTCGGCATTAGAGTGTGTGTCCGTTGCAGACCATTTCCGGGTTTGTGCACGAGTCTTGGCAAGGTGCATCGTGTTCGAGGAAAGTGGAGTTGTTTGTTTCAGGGCGTCAGCGTACATCAGCAGCTACTGCTAGCGTGTTGTTTGAGTCGGCAGGGCGGCAGGGCGGCCGATTCACCAGCCGCAGAATCACGCAGAACAGCAAAACAGCACGATACTCGCCCTTTCGCCGAGGGCTTACGCCGCAAGGGCGGGGAGGCGGCTCTTTTAAAGTCAGCTGATCCTCGATTTACAGCTGACTTAAAGGCACACGCACCTCCTGAAAGCTTTAGTCCGCTTTGATGTTAGCAGCGTTAACACTCCACAGCACGCGCAGGACACCAGAGGGACACCAGAGGGGGTTCACCACAGTTCTCCACAGCAAAACAGCACGATACTCGCCCTTTCGCCGAGGGCTTACGCCGCAAGGGCGGGGAGGCGGCTCTTTTAAAGTCAGCTGATCCTCGATTTACAGCTGACTTAAAGGCACACGCACCTCCTGAAAGCTTTAGTCCGCTTTGATGTTAGCAGCGTTAACACTCCACAGCACGCGCAGGACACCAGAGGGACACCAGAGGGGGTTCACCACAGTTCTCCACAGCAAAACAGCACGATACTCGCCCTTTCGCCGAGGGACCCTCCCTTTAGCATGAGATGTGATATCCAAATCCTTCCCATTCCAATCCTGAGACCCTTCTGATAGCATAAGATATGATATCTCAATGCTTCTATACCAAACCTGAGATCCTTCCGATAGCATGAGATGTGATATCTCAATACTTCTAATACCAAACCTGAGATCCTTCCTATAACATGAGATGTGATATCCAAATCCTTATCTTCCAAACCTGAGACCCTCCCTTTAGCATGAGATGTGATATCCAACTCCTTCCCATTCCAATCCTGAGACTCTTCTGATAGCATAAGATATGATATCTCAATGCTTCTATACCAAACCTGAGATCCTTCTGATAGCATGAGATGTGATATCTCAATACTTCTAATACCAAACCTGAGATCCTACCTCTAACATGAAATGTGATATCCAACTCTTTCCCCTTGCAAACCTGAGAGCCTTCCTATAGCATGAGATGTGATATCCAAGTCCTTCCCATTCCAATCCTGAGACCCTTCCTATAACATGAGATGTGATATCCAACTCCTTCCCATTCCAACCTGAGACCCTTCCTATAGCATGAGATGGGATATCCAACTCCTTCCAAATCCAATCCCGATACCCTTCCGATAGCATGAGATCTGATATCCCAATGCTTCTACCAAACCTGAGACCCATACTATGGCATGAGATGTGATATCAAACTCCTTCCCATTCTAATCCTGAGACCCTTCCTATAGCTTGAGATGTGATATCCAACTCCTTCCCATTCCAATTCTGAGACCCTTCCTATACCATGAGACTTGATATCTCAATGCTTCTAATACCAAACCTGAGACCCGTCCTATAACATGAGATGTGATATCCAACTCCTTCCCATTCCAATCCTGAGACCCTTCCTATAGCATGAGATGTGATATCTCAATGCTTCTAATATCAAACTTGAGACCCTCCCTATAGCATGAGATGTGATACCCAAGTCCTTCCCATTCCAATCCTGAGACACTTCCTATAGCATGAGATGTGATATCTCAATGCTTCTAATACCAAACCTGAGACTCTTCCTATAACATGAGATGGGATATCCAACTCCTTTCCATTCCAATCCTGAGACCCTTTCGATAGCAGAGATGTGATATCTCAATGTTTATACCAAACCTGAGACCCTTCCTACGGCATGAGATGTCATATTCAACTCCTTCCCATTCCAATCCTGAGACCCTTCCTATAGCATGAGATGTGATATCCAACTCCTTCCCATTCCAATCATGAGACCCTTCCTATAGCATGAGATGTGATGTCTCAATGCTTCTAATACCAAACCTGAGATCCTTCCTATAACATGAGATGTGATATCCAACTCCTTCCATTCCAATCCTGGACCCTTCCTATAGCATGAGATGTGATATCTCAATGCTTATACCAAACCTGAGACCCTTCCTATAGCATGAGATGTGATATCCAACTCCTTCCCATTCCAATCCTGAGACCCTTCCTATAGCCTGAGATGTGATATCTCAATGCCTCTAATACCAAACCTGAGATCCTTCCTCTAACATGAAATGTGATATCCAACTCCTTCACTTTCCAAACCTGAGAGCCTATCTATAGCATGAGATGTGATATCCAAGTCCTTCCCATTCCAATCCTTAGACCCTTCCTACAGCATGCAATATGATATCTCAATGATTCTAATAAAAAACCTGAGACCCGTCCTATAACATGAGATGGGATATCCAACTCCTTCCCATTCCAATTCTGAGACACTTCCGATAGCAGAGATGTGATATCTCAATGTTTATACCAAACCTGAGACCCTTCCTATAACATGAGATGTGATATCCAACTCCTTCCCGTTCCAAACCTGAGACCCTTCCTTTAGCATGAGATGTGATATCCAGCTCCTTCCCATTCCAATCCTGAGACACTTCCGATAGCATGAGATGTGATATCTCAATGCTTCTAATATCAAAACTGAGACCCTCCCTATAGCATGATATGTGATATCTAAGTCCTTCCCATTCCAATCCTGAGACCCTTCCTATAGCATGAGATGTGATATCTCAATGCTTCTACCAAACCTGAGACCCTTCCTTTAGCATGAGATGTGATATCCAACTCCTTCCCATTCCAATCCTGAGACCCTTCCTATAGCATGAGAGGTGATATCTCAATACTTCTAATACCAAACCTGAGATCCTTCCGATAACATGAGATGTGATATCTCAATACTTCTAATACCAAACCTGGGATCCATCCTATAACATGAGATGTGATATCCAAATCCTTCCCCTTCCAAACCTGAGACCCTCCCTTTAGCATGAGATGTGATATCCAACTCCTTCCCATTCCAATCCTGAGACCCTTCTGATAGCATAAGATATGATATCTCAATGCTTCTATACCAAACCTGAGATCCTTCCGATAGCATGAGATGTGATATCTCAATACTTCTAATACCAAACCTGAGATCCTTCCTATAACATGAGATGTGATATCCAAATCCTTATCTTCCAAACCCGAGACCCTCCCTTTAGCATGAGATGTGATATCCAACTCCTTCCCATTCCAATCCTGAGACTCTTCTGATAGCATAAGATATGATATCTCAATGCTTCTATACCAAACCTGAGATCCTTCTGATAGCATGAGATGTGATATCTCAATACTTCTAATACCAAACCTGAGATCCTACCTCTAACATGAAATGTGATATCCAACTCTTTCCCCTTGCAAACCTGAGAGCCTTCCTATAGCATGAGATGTGATATCCAAGTCCTTCCCATTCCAATCCTGAGACCCTTCCTATAACATGAGATGTGATATCCAACTCCTTCCCATTCCAACCTGAGACCCTTCCTATAGCATGAGATGGGATATCCAACTCCTTCCAAATCCAATCCCGATACCCTTCCGATAGCATGAGATCTGATATCCCAATGCTTCTACCAAACCTGAGACCCATACTATGGCATGAGATGTGATATCAAACTCCTTCCCATTCTAATCCTGAGACCCTTCCTATAGCTTGAGATGTGATATCCAACTCCTTCCCATTCCAATTCTGAGACCCTTCCTTTATCATGAGATGTGATATCTCAATGCTTCTAATACCAAACCTGAGACCCGTCCTATAACATGAGATGTGATATCCAAATCCTTCCCCTTCCAAACCTTAGACCCTTCCTTTATCATGAGATGTGATAGCCAACTCCTTCCCATTCCAATCTTGAGACCCTTCCGATATCATGAAATGTGATATCTCAATGCTTCTAATATCAAACTTGAGACCCTCCCTATAACATGAGATGGGAATATCCAACTCCTTCCCATTCCAATCCTGAGACCCTTCCGATAGCACAGATGTGATATCTCAATGCTTATACCAAACCTGAGATCCTTCCTATAACATGAGATGTGATATCCAACTCCTTCCCATTCCAATCCTGAGACACTTCCTATAGCATGAGATGTGATATCTCACTGCTTATACCAAACCTGAGACCCTTCCTATAGCATGAGATGTGATATCCAACTCCTTCCCATTCCAATCCTGAGACCCTTCCTATAGCATGAGATGTGATATCTCAATGCTTCTAATATCAAACTTGAGACCCTCCCTATAGCATGAGATGTGATACCCAAGTCCTTCCCATTCCAATCCTGAGACACTTCCTATAGCATGAGATGTGATATCCAACTGCTTCCCATTCCAATCCTGAGACCCTTCCTATAGCATGAGATGTGATATCTCTATGCTTCTAATACCAAACCTGAGATCCTTCCTCTAACATGAAATGTGATATCCAACTCCTTCCCTTTCCAAACCTAAGAGCCTATCTATAGCATGAGATGTGATATCCAAGTCCTTCACATTCCAACCCTTAGACCCTTCCTACAGCATGCAATATGATATCTCAATGATTCTAATAACAAACCTGAGACCCGTCCTATAACATGAGATGGGATATTCAACTCCTTCCCATTCCAATCCTGAGACTCTTCCGATAGCAGAGATGTGATATCTCAATGCTTATACCAAACCTGAGACCCTTCCTATAACATGAGATGTGATATCCAAATCCTTCCCGTTCCAAACCTGAGACCCTTCCTTTAGCATGAGATGTGATATCCAGCTCCTTCCCATTCCAATCCTGAGACACTTCCGATAGCATGAGATGTGATATCTCAATGCTTCTAATATCAAAACTGAGACCCTCCCTATAGCATGATATGTGATATCTAAGTCCTTCCCATTCCAATCCTGAGACCCTCCCTATAGCATGAGATGTGATATCCAACTCCTTCCCATTCCAATCCTGAGACCCTTCCTATAGCATGAGATATGATATCTCAATACTTCTAATACCAAACGTGAGATCCTTCCGATAACATGAGATGTGATATCCAAATCCTTCCCCTTCCAAACCTGAGACCCTCCCTTTAGCATGAGATGTGATATCCAACTCCTTCCTATTCCAATCCTGAGACTCTTCTGATAGCATGAGATGTGATATCTCAATGCTTCTAATACCAAACCTGAGATCCTTCCGATAGCATGAGATGTGATATCTCAATGCTTCTAATACCAAACCTGAGATCCTTCCTATAACATGAGATGTGATATCCAAATCCTTCCCCTTCCAAACCTGAGACCCTCCCTTTAGCATGAGATGTGATATCCAACTCCTTCCCATTCCATTCCTGAGACCCTTCTGATAGCATCAGATGTGATATCTCAATGCCTCTAATACCAAACCTGAGATCCTACCTCTAACATGAAATGTGATATCCAACTCTTTCCCCTTCCAAACCTGAGAGCCTTCCTATAGCATGAGATGTGATATCCAACTCCTTCCCATTCCAATTCTGAGACCCTTCCTATACTATGAGACTTGATATCTCAATGCTTCTAATACCAAACCTGAGACCCGTAATATAACATGAGATGTGATATCCAAATCCTTCCCCTTCCAAACCTTAGACCCTTCCTTTATCATGAGATGTGATATCCAACTCCTTCCCATTCCAATCCTGAGACCCTTCCGATATCATGAGATGTGATATCTCAAAGCTTCTAATATCAAACTTGAGACCCTCCCTATAGCATGAGATGTGATATCCAAGTCCTTCCCATTCCAATCCTGAGACCCTTCCTATAGCATGAGATGTGATATCTCAATGCTTCTAATACCAAACCTGAGACCCTTCTTATAACATGAGATGGGAATATCCAACTCCTTCCCATTCCAATCCTGAGACCCTTCCGATAGCAGAGATGTGATATCTCAATGCTTATACCAAACCTGAGATCCTTCCTATAACATGAGATGTGATATCCAACTCCTTCCCATTCCAATCCTGAGACACTTCCTATAGCATGAGATGTGATATCTCACTGCTTATACCAAACCTGAGACCCTTCCCATAGCATGAAATGTGATATCCAACTCCTTCCCATTCCAATCCTCAGACCCTTCCTATAGCATGAGATGTGATATCTCAATGCTTCTAATATCAAACTTGAGACCCTACCTATAGCATGAGATGTGATATCCAAGTCCTTCCCATTCCAATCCTGAGACACTTCCTATAGCATGAGATGTGATATCTCAATGCTTCTAATACCAAACCTGAGACTCTTCCTATGACATGAGATGGGATATCCAACTCCTTCCCATTCCAATCCTGAGACCCTTTTGATAGCAGAGATGTGATATCTCAATGTTTATACCAAACCTGAGACCCTTCCTACGGCATGAGATGTCATATTCAACTCCTTCCCATTCCAATCCTGAGACCCTTCCTATAGCATGAGATGTGATATCCAACTCCTTCCCATTCCAATCCTGAGACCCTTCCTATAGCATGAGATGTGATGTCTCAATGCTTCTAATACCAAACCTGAGATCCTTCCTATAACATGAGATGTGATATCCAACTCCTTCCATTCCAATCCTGGACCCTTCCTATAGCATGAGATGTGATATCTCAATGCTTATACCAAACCTGAGACCCTTCCTATAGCATGAGATGTGATATCCAACTCCTTCCCATTCCAATCCTGAGACCCTTCCTATAGCCTGAGATGTGATATCTGAATGCCTCTAATACCAAACCTGAGATCCTTCCTCTAACATGAAATGTGATTTCCAACTCCTTCACTTTCCAAACCTGAGAGCCTATCTATAGCATGAGATGTGATATCCAAGTCCTTCCCATTCCAATCCTTAGACCCTTCCTACAGCATGCAATATGATATCTCAATGATTCTAATAAAAAACCTGAGACCCGTCCTATAACATGAGATGGATATCCAACTCCTTCCCATTCCAATCCTGAGACACTTCCGAAAGCAGAGATGTGATATCTCAATGTTTATACCAAACCTGAGACCCTTCCTATAACATGAGATGTGATATCCAACTCCTTCCCGTTCCAAACCTGAGACCCTTCCTTTAGCATGAGATGTGATATCCAGCTCCTTCCCATTCCAATCCTGAGACACTTCCGATAGCATGAGATGTGATATCTCAATGCTTCTAATATCAAAACTGAGACCCTCCCTATAGCATGATATGTGATATCTAAGTCCTTCCCATTCCAATCCTGAGACCCTTCCTATAGCATGAGATGTGATATCTCAATGCTTCTACCAAACCTGAGACCCTTCCTTTAGCATGAGATGTGATATCCAACTCCTTCCCATTCCAATCCTTAGACCCTTCCTATAGCATGAGAGGTGATATCTCAATACTTCTAATACCAAACCTGAGATCCTTCCGATAACATGAGATGTGATATCTCAATACTTCTAATACCAAACCTGAGATCCATCCTATAACATGAGATGTGATATCCAAATCCTTCCCCTTCCAAACCTGAGACCCTCCCTTTAGCATGAGATGTGATATCCAAATCCTTCCCATTCCAATCCTGAGACCCTTCTGATAGCATAAGATATGATATCTCAATGCTTCTATACCAAACCTGAGATCCTTCCGATAGCATGAGATGTGATATCTCAATACTTCTAATACCAAACCTGAGATCCTTCCTATAATATGAGATGTGATATCCAAATCCTTATCTTCCAAACCTGAGACCCTCCCTTTAGCATGAGATGTGATATCCAACTCCTTCCCATTCCAATCCTGAGACTCTTCTGATAGCATAAGATATGATATCTCAATGCTTCTATACCAAACCTGAGATCCTTCTGATAGCATGAGATGTGATATCTCAATACTTCTAATACCAAACCTGAGATCCTACCTCTAACATGAAATGTGATATCCAACTCTTTCCCCTTGCAAACCTGAGAGCCTTCCTATAGCATGAGATGTGATATCCAAGTCCTTCCCATTCCAATCCTGAGACCCTTCCTATAACATGAGATGTGATATCCAACTCCTTCCCATTCCAACCTGAGACCCTTCCTATAGCATGAGATGGGATATCCAACTCCTTCCAAATCCAATCCCGATACCCTTCCGATAGCATGAGATCTGATATCCCAATGCTTCTACCAAACCTGAGACCCATACTATGGCATGAGATGTGATATCAAACTCCTTCCCATTCTAATCCTGAGACCCTTCCTATAGCTTGAGATGTGATATCCAACTCCTTCCCATTCCAATTCTGAGACCCTTCCTATACCATGAGACTTGATATCTCAATGCTTCTAATACCAAACCTGAGACCCGTCCTATAACATGAGATGTGATATCCAAATCCTTCCCCTTCCAAACCTTAGACCCTTCCGATAGCAGAGATGTGATATCTCAATGCTTATACCAAACCTGAGATCCTTCCTATAACATGAGATGTGATATCCAACTCCTTCCCATTCCAATCCTGAGACACTTCCTATAGCATGAGATGTGATATCTCACTGCTTATACCAAACCTGAGACCCTTCCTATAGCATGAGATGTGATATCCAACTCCTTCCCATTCCAATCCTGAGACCCTTCCTATAGCATGAGATGTGATATCTCAATGCTTCTAATATCAAACTTGAGACCCTCCCTATAGCATGAGATGTGATATCCAACTCCTTCCCATTCCAACCTGAGACCCTTCCTATAGCATGAGATGGGATATCCAACTCCTTCCAAATCCAATCCCGATACCCTTCCGATAGCATGAGATCTGATATCCCAATGCTTCTACCAAACCTGAGACCCATACTATGGCATGAGATGTGATATCAAACTCCTTCCCATTCTAATCCTGAGACCCTTCCTATAGCTTGAGATGTGATATCCAACTCCTTCCCATTCCAATTCTGAGACCCTTCCTATACCATGAGACTTGATATCTCAATGCTTCTAATACCAAACCTGAGACCCGTCCTATAACATGAGATGTGATATCCAAATCCTTCCCCTTCCAAACCTTAGACCCTTCCGATAGCAGAGATGTGATATCTCAATGCTTATACCAAACCTGAGATCCTTCCTATAACATGAGATGTGATATCCAACTCCTTCCCATTCCAATCCTGAGACACTTCCTATAGCATGAGATGTGATATCTCACTGCTTATACCAAACCTGAGACCCTTCCTATAACATGAGATGTGATATCCAACTCCTTCCCGTTCCAAACCTGAGACCCTTCCTTTAGCATGAGATGTGATATCCAGCTCCTTCCCATTCCAATCCTGAGACACTTCCGATAGCATGAGATGTGATATCTCAATGCTTCTAATATCAAAACTGAGACCCTCCCTATAGCATGATATGTGATATCTAAGTCCTTCCCATTCCAATCCTGAGACCCTTCATATAGCATGAGATGTGATATCTCAATGCTTCTACCAAACCTGAGACCCTTCCTTTAGCATGAGATGTGATATCCAACTCCTTCCCATTCCAATCCTGAGACCCTTCCTATAGCATGAGAGGTGATATCTCAATACTTCTAATACCAAACCTGAGATCCTTCCGATAACATGAGATGTGATATCTCAATACTTCTAATACCAAACCTGAGATCCATCCTATAACATGAGATGTGATATCCAAATCCTTCCCCTTCCAAACCTGAGACCCTCCCTTTAGCATGAGATGTGATATCCAACTCCTTCCCATTCCAATCCTGAGACCCTTCTGATAGCATAAGATATGATATCTCAATGCTTCTATACCAAACCTGAGATCCTTTCGATAGCATGAGATGTGATATCTCAATACTTCTAATACCAAACCTGAGATCCTTCTTATAACATGAGATGTGATATCCAAATCCTTATCTTCCAAACCTGAGACCCTCCCTTTAGCATGATATGTGATATCCAACTCCTTCCCATTCCAATCCTGAGACTCTTCTGATAGCATAAGATATGATATCTCAATGCTTCTATACCAAACCTGAGATCCTTCTGATAGCATGAGATGTGATATCTCAATACTTCTAATACCAAACCTGAGATCCTACCTCTAACATGAAATGTGATATCCAACTCTTTCCCCTTGCAAACCTGAGAGCCTTCCTATAGCATGAGATGTGATATCCAAGTCCTTCCCATTCCAATCCTGAGACCCTTCCTATAACATGAGATGTGATATCCAACTCCTTCCCATTCCAACCTGAGACCCTTCCTATAGCATGAGATGGGATATCCAACTCCTTCCAAATCCAATCCCGATACCCTTCCGATAGCATGAGATCTGATATCCCAATGCTTCTACCAAACCTGAGACCCATACTATGGCATGAGATGTGATATCAAACTCCTTCCCATTCTAATCCTGAGACCCTTCCTATAGCTTGAGATGTGATATCCAACTCCTTCCCATTCCAATTCTGAGACCCTTCCTATACCATGAGACTTGATATCTCAATGCTTCTAATACCAAACCTGAGACCCGTCCTATAACATGAGATGTGATATCCAAATCCTTCCCCTTCCAAACCTTAGACCCTTCCTTTATCATGAGATGTGATAGCCAACTCCTTCCCATTCCAATCTTGAGACCCTTCCGATATCATGAAATGTGATATCTCAATGCTTCTAATATCAAACTTGAGACCCTCCCTATAACATGAGATGGGAATATCCAACTCCTTCCCATTCCAATCCTGAGACCTTTCTGATAGCAGAGATGTGATATCTCAATGCTTATACCAAACCTGAGATCCTTCCTATAACATGAGATGTGATATCCAACTCCTTCCCATTCCAATCCTGAGACACTTCCTATAGCATGAGATGTGATATCTCACTGCTTATACCAAACCTGAGACCCTTCCTATAGCATGAGATGTGATATCCAACTCCTTCCCATTCCAATCCTGAGACCCTTCCTATAGCATGAGATGTGATATCTCAATGCTTCTAATATCAAACTTGAGACCCTCCCTATAGCATGAGATGTGATACCCAAGTCCTTCCCATTCCAATCCTGAGACACTTCCTATAGCATGAGATGTGATATCCAACTGCTTCCCATTCCAATCCTGAGACCCTTCCTATAGCATGAGATGTGATATCTCTATGCTTCTAATACCAAACCTGAGATCCTTCCTCTAACATGAAATGTGATATCCAACTCCTTCCCTTTCCAAACCTAAGAGCCTATCTATAGCATGAGATGTGATATCCAAGTCCTTCACATTCCAACCCTTAGACCCTTCCTACAGCATGCAATATGATATCTCAATGATTCTAATAACAAACCTGAGACCCGTCCTATAACATGAGATGGGATATTCAACTCCTTCGCATTCCAATCCTGAGACTCTTCCGATAGCAGAGATGTGATATCTCAATGCTTATACCAAACCTGAGACCCTTCCTATAACATGAGATGTGATATCCAAATCCTTCCCGTTCCAAACCTGAGACCCTTCCTTTAGCATGAGATGTGATATCCAGCTCCTTCCCATTCCAATCCTGAGACACTTCCGATAGCATGAGATGTGATATCTCAATGCTTCTAATATCAAAACTGAGACCCTCCCTATAGCATGATATGTGATATCTAAGTCCTTCCCATTCCAATCCTGAGACCCTCCCTATAGCATGAGATGTGATATCCAACTCCTTCCCATTCCAATCCTGAGACCCTTCCTTTAGCATGAGATGTGATATCCAAATCCTTCCCCTTCCAAACCTGAGACCCTCCCTTTAGCATGAGATGTGATATCCAACTCCTTCCTATTCCAATCCTGAGACTCTTCTGATAGCATGAGATGTGATATCTCAATGCTTCTAATACCAAACCTGAGATCCTTCCGATAGCATGAGATGTGATATCTCAATGCTTCTAATACCAAACGTGAGATCCTTCCGATAACATGAGATGTGATATCCAAATCCTTCCCCTTCCAAACCTGAGACCCTCCCTTTAGCATGAGATGTGATATCCAACTCCTTCCTATTCCAATCCTGAGACTCTTCTGATAGCATGAGATGTGATATCTCAATGCTTCTAATACCAAACCTGAGATCCTTCCGATAGCATGAGATGTGATATCTCAATGCTTCTAATACCAAACCTGAGATCCTTCCTATAACATGAGATGTGATATCCAAATCCTTCCCCTTCCAAACCTGAGACCCTCCCTTTAGCATGAGATGTGATATCCAACTCCTTCCCATTCCATTCCTGAGACCCTTCTGATAGCATGAGATGTGATATCTCAATGCCTCTAATACCAAACCTGAGATCGATCCTACCTCTAACATGAAATGTGATATCCAACTCTTTCCCCTTCCAAACCTGAGAGCCTTCCTATAGCATGAGATGTGATATCCAAGTCCTTCCCATTCCAATCCTGAGACCCTTCCTATAGCTTGAGATGTGATATCCAACTCCTTCCCATTCCAATTCTGAGACCCTTCCTATACTATGAGACTTGATATCTCAATGCTTCTAATACCAAACCTGAGACCCGTAATATAACATGAGATGTGATATCCAAATCCTTCCCCTTCCAAACCTTAGACCCTTCCTTTATCATGAGATGTGATATCCAACTCCTTCCCATTCCAATCCTGAGACCCTTCCGATATCATGAGATGTGATATCTCAAAGCTTCTAATATCAAACTTGAGACCCTCCCTATAGCATGAGATGTGATATCCAAGTCCTTCCCATTCCAATCCTGAGACCCTTCCTATAGCATGAGATGTGATATCTCAATGCTTCTAATACCAAACCTGAGACCCTTCTTATAACATGAGATGGGAATATCCAACTCCTTCCCATTCCAATCCTGAGACCCTTCCGATAGCAGAGATGTGATATCTCAATGCTTATACCAAACCTGAGATCCTTCCTATAACATGAGATGTGATATCCAACTCCTTCCCATTCCAATCCTGAGACACTTCCTATAGCATGAGATGTGATATCTCACTGCTTATACCAAACCTGAGACCCTTCCCATAGCATGAAATGTGATATCCAACTCCTTCCCATTCCAATCCTCAGACCCTTCCTATAGCATGAGATGTGATATCTCAATGCTTCTAATATCAAACTTGAGACCCTACCTATAGCATGAAATGTGATATCCAAGTCCTTCCCATTCCAATCCTGAGACACTTGGTATAGCATGAGATGTGATATCTCAATGCTTCTAATACCAAACCTGAGACTCTTCCTATGACATGAGATGGGATATCCAACTCCTTCCCATTCCAATCCTGAGACCCTTTTGATAGCAGAGATGTGATATCTCAATGTTTATACCAAACCTGAGACCCTTCCTACGGCATGAGATGTCATATTCAACTCCTTCCCATTCCAATCCTGAGACCCTTCCTATAGCATGAGATGTGATATCCAACTCCTTCCCATTCCAATCCTGAGACCCTTCCTATAGCATGAGATGTGATGTCTCAATGCTTCTAATACCAAACCTGAGATCCTTCCTATAACATGAGATGTGATATCCAACTCCTTCCATTCCAATCCTGGACCCTTCCTATAGCATGAGATGTGATATCTCAATGCTTATACCAAACCTGAGACCCTTCCTATAGCATGAGATGTGATATCCAACTCCTTCCCATTCCAATCCTGAGACCCTTCCTATAGCCTGAGATGTGATATCTGAATGCCTCTAATACCAAACCTGAGATCCTTCCTCTAACATGAAATGTGATTTCCAACTCCTTCACTTTCCAAACCTGAGAGCCTATCTATAGCATGAGATGTGATATCCAAGTCCTTCCCATTCCAATCCTTAGACCCTTCCTACAGCATGCAATATGATATCTCAATGATTCTAATAAAAAACCTGAGACCTGTCCTATAACATGAGATGGATATCCAACTCCTTCCCATTCCAATCCTGAGACACTTCCGAAAGCAGAGATGTGATATCTCAATGTTTATACCAAACCTGAGACCCTTCCTATAACATGAGATGTGATATCCAACTCCTTCCCGTTCCAAACCTGAGACCCTTCCTTTAGCATGAGATGTGATATCCAGCTCCTTCCCATTCCAATCCTGAGACACTTCCGATAGCATGAGATGTGATATCTCAATGCTTCTAATATCAAAAGTGAGACCCTCCCTATAGCATGATATGTGATATCTAAGTCCTTCCCATTCCAATCCTGAGACCCTTCCTATAGCATGAGATGTGATATCTCAATGCTTCTACCAAACCTGAGACCCTTCCTTTAGCATGAGATGTGATATCCAACTCCTTCCCATTCCAATCCTGAGACCCTTCCTATAGCATGAGAGGTGATATCTCAATACTTCTAATACCAAACCTGAGATCCTTCCGATAACATGAGATGTGATATCTCAATACTTCTAATACCAAACCTGAGATCCATCCTATAACATGAGATGTGATATCCAAATCCTTCCCCTTCCAAACCTGAGACCCTCCCTTTATCATGAGATGTGATATCCAAATCCTTCCCATTCCAATCCTGAGACCCTTCTGATAGCATAAGATATGATATCTCAATGCTTCTATGCCAAACCTGAGATCCTTCCGATAGCATGAGATGTGATATCTCAATACTTCTAATACCAAACCTGAGATCCTTCCTATAACATGAGATGTGATATCCAAATCCTTATCTTCCAAACCTGAGACCCTCCCTTTAGCATGAGATGTGATATCCAACTCCTTCCCATTCCAATCCTGAGACTCTTCTGATAGCATAAGATATGATATCTCAATGCTTCTATACCAAACCTGAGATCCTTCTGATAGCATGAGATGTGATATCTCAATACTTCTAATACCAAACCTGAGATCCTACCTCTAACATGAAATGTGATATCCAACTCTTTCCCCTTGCAGACCTGAGAGCCTTCCTATAGCATGAGATGTGATATCCAAGTCCTTCCCATTCCAATCCTGAGACCCTTCCTATAACATGAGATGTGATATCCAACTCCTTCCCATTCCAACCTGAGACCCTTCCTATAGCATGAGATGGGATATCCAACTCCTTCCAAATCCAATCCCGATACCCTTCCGATAGCATGAGATCTGATATCCCAATGCTTCTACCAAACCTGAGACCCATACTATGGCATGAGATGTGATATCAAACTCCTTCCCATTCTAATCCTGAGACCCTTCCTATAGCTTGAGATGTGATATCCAACTCCTTCCCATTCCAATTCTGAGACCCTTCCTATACCATGAGACTTGATATCTCAATGCTTCTAATACCAAACCTGAGACCCATCCTATAACATGAGATGTGATATCCAAATCCTTCCCCTTCCAAACCTTAGACCCTTCCGATAGCAGAGATGTGATATCTCAATGCTTATACCAAACCTGAGATCCTTCCTATAACATGAGATGTGATATCCAACTCCTTCCCATTCCAATCCTGAGACACTTCCTATAGCATGAGATGTGATATCTCACTGCTTATACCAAACCTGAGACCCTTCCTATAGCATGAGATGTGATATCCAACTCCTTCCCATTCCAATCCTGAGACCCTTCCTATAGCATGAGATGTGATATCCAACTCCTTCCCATTCCAATCATGAGACCCTTCCTATAGCATGAGATGTGATGTCTCAATGCTTCTAATACCAAACCTGAGATCCTTCCTATAACATGAGATGGGATATCCAACTCCTTTCCATTCCAATCCTGAGACCCTTTCGATAGCAGAGATGTGATATCTCAATGTTTATACCAAACCTGAGACCCTTCCTACGGCATGAGATGTCATATTCAACTCCTTCCCATTCCAATCCTGAGACCCTTCCTATAGCATGAGATGTGATATCCAACTCCTTCCCATTCCAATCATGAGACCCTTCCTATAGCATGAGATGTGATGTCTCAATGCTTCTAATACCAAACCTGAGATCCTTCCTATAACATGAGATGTGATATCCAACTCCTTCCATTCCAATCCTGGACCCTTCCTATAGCATGAGATGTGATATCTCAATGCTTATACCAAACCTGAGACCCTTCCTATAGCATGAGATGTGATATCCAACTCCTTCCCATTCCAATCCTGAGACCCTTCCTATAGCCTGAGATGTGATATCTCAATGCCTCTAATACCAAACCTGAGATCCTTCCTCTAACATGAAATGTGATATCCAACTCCTTCACTTTCCAAACCTGAGAGCCTATCTATAGCATGAGATGTGATATCCAAGTCCTTCCCATTTCAATCCTTAGACCCTTCCTACAGCATGCAATATGATATCTCAATGATTCTAATAAAAAACCTGAGACCCGTCCTATAACATGAGATGGGATATCCAACTCCTTCCCATTCCAATTCTGAGACACTTCCGATAGCAGAGATGTGATATCTCAATGTTTATACCAAACCTGAGACCCTTCCTATAACATGAGATGTGATATCCAACTCCTTCCCGTTCCAAACCTGAGACCCTTCCTTTAGCATGAGATGTGATATCCAGCTCCTTCCCATTCCAATCCTGAGACACTTCCGATAGCATGAGATGTGATATCTCAATGCTTCTAATATCAAAACTGAGACCCTCCCTATAGCATGATATGTGATATCTAAGTTCTTCCCATTCCAATCCTGAGACCCTTCCTATAGCATGAGATGTGATATCTCAATGCTTCTACCAAACCTGAGACCCTCCCTTTAGCATGAGATGTGATATCCAACTCCTTCCCATTCCAATCCTGAGACCCTTCTGATAGCATAAGATATGATATCTCAATGCTTCTATACCAAACCTGAGATCCTTCCGATAGCATGAGATGTGATATCTCAATACTTCTAATACCAAACCTGAGATCCTTCCTATAACATGAGATGTGATATCCAAATCCTTATCTTCCAAACCTGAGACCCTCCCTTTAGCATGAGATGTGATATCCAACTCCTTCCCATTCCAATCCTGAGACTCTTCTGATAGCATAAGATATGATATCTCAATGCTTCTATACCAAACCTGAGATCCTTCTGATAGCATGAGATGTGATATCTCAATACTTCTAATACCAAACCTGAGATCCTACCTCTAACATGAAATGTGATATCCAACTCTTTCCCCTTGCAAACCTGAGAGCCTTCCTATAGCATGAGATGTGATATCCAAGTCCTTCCCATTCCAATCCTGAGACCCTTCCTATAACATGAGATGTGATATCCAACTCCTTCCCATTCCAACCTGAGACCCTTCCTATAGCATGAGATGGGATATCCAACTCCTTCCAAATCCAATCCCGATACCCTTCCGATAGCATGAGATCTGATATCCCAATGCTTCTACCAAACCTGAGACCCATACTATGGCATGAGATGTGATATCAAACTCCTTCCCATTCTAATCCTGAGACCCTTCCTATAGCTTGAGATGTGATATCCAACTCCTTCCCATTCCAATTCTGAGACCCTTCCTTTATCATGAGATGTGATATCTCAATGCTTCTAATACCAAACCTGAGACCCGTCCTATAACATGAGATGTGATATCCAAATCCTTCCCCTTCCAAACCTTAGACCCTTCCTTTATCATGAGATGTGATAGCCAAACTCCTTCCCATTCCAATCTTGAGACCCTTCCGATATCATGAAATGTGATATCTCAATGCTTCTAATATCAAACTTGAGACCCTCCCTATAACATGAGATGGGAATATCCAACTCCTTCCCATTCCAATCCTGAGACCCTTCCGATAGCACAGATGTGATATCTCAATGCTTATACCAAACCTGAGATCCTTCCTATAACATGAGATGTGATATCCAACTCCTTCCCATTAATCCTGAGACACTTCCTATAGCATGAGATGTGATATCTCACTGCTTATACCAAACCTGAGACCCTTCCTATAGCATGAGATGTGATATCCAACTCCTTCCCATTCCAATCCTGAGACCCTTCCTATAGCATGAGATGTGATATCTCAATGCTTCTAATATCAAACTTGAGACCCTCCCTATAGCATGAGATGTGATACCCAAGTCCTTCCCATTCCAATCCTGAGACACTTCCTATAGCATGAGATGTGATATCCAACTGCTTCCCATTCCAATCCTGAGACCCTTCCTATAGCATGAGATGTGATATCTCTATGCTTCTAATACCAAACCTGAGATCCTTCCTCTAACATGAAATGTGATATCCAACTCCTTCCCTTTCCAAACCTAAGAGCCTATCTATAGCATGAGATGTGATATCCAAGTCCTTCACATTCCAACCCTTAGACCCTTCCTACAGCATGCAATATGATATCTCAATGATTCTAATAACAAACCTGAGACCCGTCCTATAACATGAGATGGGATATTCAACTCCTTCCCATTCCAATCCTGAGACTCTTCCGATAGCAGAGATGTGATATCTCAATGCTTATACCAAACCTGAGACCCTTCCTATAACATGAGATGTGATATCCAAATCCTTCCCGTTCCAAACCTGAGACCCTTCCTTTAGCATGAGATGTGATATCCAGCTCCTTCCCATTCCAATCCTGAGACACTTCCGATAGCATGAGATGTGATATCTCAATGCTTCTAATATCAAAACTGAGACCCTCCCTATAGCATGATATGTGATATCTAAGTCCTTCCCATTCCAATCCTGAGACCCTCCCTATAGCATGAGATGTGATATCCAACTCCTTCCCATTCCAATCCTGAGACCCTTCCTATAGCATGAGATATGATATCTCAATACTTCTAATACCAAACGTGAGATCCTTCCGATAACATGAGATGTGATATCCAAATCCTTCCCCTTCCAAACCTGAGACCCTCCCTTTAGCATGAGATGTGATATCCAACTCCTTCCTATTCCAATCCTGAGACTCTTCTGATAGCATGAGATGTGATATCTCAATGCTTCTAATACCAAACCTGAGATCCTTCCGATAGCATGAGATGTGATATCTCAATGCTTCTAATACCAAACCTGAGATCCTTCCTATAACATGAGATGTGATATCCAAATCCTTCCCCTTCCAAACCTGAGACCCTCCCTTTAGCATGAGATGTGATATCCAACTCCTTCCCATTCCATTCCTGAGACCCTTCTGATAGCATGAGATGTGATATCTCAATGCCTGTAATACCAAACCTGAGATCCTACCTCTAACATGAAATGTGATATCCAACTCTTTCCCCTTCCAAACCTGAGAGCCTTCCTATAGCATGAGATGTGATATCCAAGTCCTTCCCATTCCAATCCTGAGACCCTTCCTATAGCTTGAGATGTGATATCCAACTCCTTCCCATTCCAATTCTGAGACCCTTCCTATACTATGAGACTTGATATCTCAATGCTTCTAATACCAAACCTGAGACCCGTAATATAACATGAGATGTGATATCCAAATCCTTCCCCTTCCAAACCTTAGACCCTTCCTTTATCATGAGATGTGATATCCAACTCCTTCCCATTCCAATCCTGAGACCCTTCCGATATCATGAGATGTGATATCTCAAAGCTTCTAATATCAAACTTGAGACCCTCCCTATAGCATGAGATGTGATATCCAAGTCCTTCCCATTCCAATCCTGAGACCCTTCCTATAGCATGAGTTGGGATATCTCAATGCTTCTAATACCAAACCTGAGACCCTTCTTATAACATGAGATGGGAATATCCAACTCCTTCCCATTCCAATCCTGAGACCCTTCCGATAGCATGAGATGTGATATCTCACTGCTTATACCAAACCTGAGACCCTTCCCATAGCATGAGATGTGATATCCAACTCCTTCCCATTCCAATCCTCAGACCCTTCCTATAGCATGAGATGTGATATCTCAATGCTTCTAATATCAAACTTGAGACCCTACCTATAGCATGAGATGTGATATCCAAGTCCTTCCCATTCCAATCCTGAGACACTTCCTATAGCATGAGATGTGATATCTCAATGCTTCTAATACCAAACCTGAGACTCTTCCTATAACATGAGATGGGATATCCAACTCCTTCCCATTCCAATCCTGAGACCCTTTTGATAGCAGAGATGTGATATCTCAATGTTTATACCAAACCTGAGACCCTTCCTACGGCATGAGATGTCATATTCAACTCCTTCCCATTCCAATCCTGAGACCCTTCTGATAGCATAAGATATGATATCTCAATGCTTCTATACCAAACCTGAGATCCTTCCGATAGCATGAGATGTGATATCTCAATACTTCTAATACCAAACCTGAGATCCTTCCTATAACATGAGATGTGATATCCAAATCCTTATCTTCCAAACCTGAGACCCTCCCTTTAGCATGAGATGTCATATCCAACTCCTTCCCATTCCAATCCTGAGACTCTTCTGATAGCATAAGATATGATATCTCAATGCTTCTATACCAAACCTGAGATCCTTCTGATAGCATGAGATGTGATATCTCAATACTTCTAATACCAAACCTGAGATCCTACCTCTAACATGAAATGTGATATCCAACTCTTTCCCCTTGCAAACCTGAGAGCCTTCCTATAGCATGAGATGTGATATCCAAGTCCTTCCCATTCCAATCCTGAGACCCTTCCTATAACATGAGATGTGATATCCAACTCCTTCCCATTCCAACCTGAGACCCTTCCTATAGCATGAGATGGGATATCCAACTCCTTCCAAATCCAATCCCGATACCCTTCCGATAGCATGAGATCTGATATCCCAATGCTTCTACCAAACCTGAGACCCATACTATGGCATGAGATGTGATATCAAACTCCTTCCCATTCTAATCCTGAGACCCTTCCTATAGCTTGAGATGTGATATCCAACTCCTTCCCATTCCAATTCTGAGACCCTTCCTATACCATGAGACTTGATATCTCAATGCTTCTAATACCAAACCTGAGACCCGTCCTATAACATGAGATGTGATATCCAAATCCTTCCCCTTCCAAACCTTAGACCCTTCCGATAGCAGAGATGTGATATCTCAATGCTTATACCAAACCTGAGATCCTTCCTATAACATGAGATGTGATATCCAACTCCTTCCCATTCCAATCCTGAGACACTTCCTATAGCATGAGATGTGATATCTCACTGCTTATACCAAACCTGAGACCCTTCCTATAGCATGAGATGTGATATCCAACTCCTTCCCATTCCAATCCTGAGACCCTTCCTATAGCATGAGATGTGATATCTCAATGCTTCTAATATCAAACTTGAGACCCTCCCTATAGCATGAGATGTGATACCCAAGTCCTTCCCATTCCAATCCTGAGACACTTCCTATAGCATGAGATGTGATATCTCAATGCTTCTAATACCAAACCTGAGACTCTTCCTATAACATGAGATGGGATATCCAACTCCTTTCCATTCCAATCCTGAGACCCTTTCAATAGCAGAGATGTGATATCTCAATGTTTATACCAAACCTGAGACCCTTCCTACGGCATGAGATGTCATATTCAACTCCTTCCCATTCCAATCCTGAGACCCTTCCTATAGCATGAGATGTGATATCCAACTCCTTCCCATTCCAATCATGAGACCCTTCCTATAGCATGAGATGTGATGTCTCAATGCTTCTAATACCAAACCTGAGATCCTTCCTATAACATGAGATGTGATATCCAACTCCTTCCATTCCAATCCTGGACCCTTCCTATAGCATGAGATGTGATATCTCAATGCTTATACCAAACCTGAGACCCTTCCTATAGCATGAGATGTGATATCCAACTCCTTCCCATTCCAATCCTGAGACCCTTCCTATAGCCTGAGATGTGATATCTCAATGCCTCTAATACCAAACCTGAGATCCTTCCTCTAACATGAAATGTGATATCCAACTCCTTCACTTTCCAAACCTGAGAGCCTATCTATAGCATGAGATGTGATATCCAAGTCCTTCCCATTCCAATCCTTAGACCCTTCCTACAGCATGCAATATGATATCTCAATGATTCTAATAAAAAACCTGAGACCCGTCCTATAACATGAGATGGGATATCCAACTCCTTCCCATTCCAATTCTGAGACACTTCCGATAGCAGAGATGTGATATCTCAATGTTTATACCAAACCTGAGACCCTTCCTATAACATGAGATGTGATATCCAACTCCTTCCCGTTCCAAACCTGAGACCCTTCCATTAGCATGAGATGTGATATCCAGCTCCTTCCCATTCCAATCCTGAGACACTTCCGATAGCATGATGTGATATCTCAATGCTTCTAATATCAAAACTGAGACCCTCCCTATAGCATGATATGTGATATCTAAGTCCTTCCCATTCCAATCCTGAGACCCTTCCTATAGCATGAGATGTGATATCTCAATGCTTCTACCAAACCTGAGACCCTTCCTTTAGCATGAGATGTGATATCCAACTCCTTCCCATTCCAATCCTGAGACCCTTCCTATAGCATGAGAGGTGATATCTCAATACTTCTAATACCAAACCTGAGATCCTTCCCATAACATGAGATGTGATATCTCAATACTTCTAATACCAAACCTGGGATCCATCCTATAACATGAGATGTGATATCCAAATCCTTCCCCTTCCAAACCTGAGACCCTCCCTTTAGCATGAGATGTGATATCCAACTCCTTCCCATTCCAATCCTGAGACCCTTCTGATAGCATAAGATATGATATCTCAATGCTTCTATACCAAACCTGAGATCCTTCCGATAGCATGAGATGTGATATCTCAATACTTCTAATACCAAACCTGAGATCCTTCCTATAACATGAGATGTGATATCCAAATCCTTATCTTCCAAACCTGAGACCCTCCCTTTAGCATGAGATGTGATATCCAACTCCTTCCCATTCCAATCCTGAGACTCTTCTGATAGCATAAGATATGATATCTCAATGCTTCTTTACCAAACCTGAGATCCTTCTGATAGCATGAGATGTGATATCTCAATACTTCTAATACCAAACCTGAGATCCTACCTCTAACATGAAATGTGATATCCAACTCTTTCCCCTTGCAAACCTGAGAGCCTTCCTATAGCATGAGATGTGATATCCAAGTCCTTCCCATTCCAATCCTGAGACCCTTCCTATAACATGAGATGTGATATCCAACTCCTTCCCATTCCAACCTGAGACCCTTCCTATAGCATGAGATGGGATATCCAACTCCTTCCAAATCCAATCCCGATACCCTTCCGATAGCATGAGATCTGATATCCCAATGCTTCTACCAAACCTGAGACCCATACTATGGCATGAGATGTGATATCAAACTCCTTCCCATTCTAATCCTGAGACCCTTCCTATAGCTTGAGATGTGATATCCAACTCCTTCCCATTCCAATTCTGAGACCCTTCCTATACCATGAGACTTGATATCTCAATGCTTCTAATACCAAACCTGAGACCCGTCCTATAACATGAGATGTGATATCCAAATCCTTCCCCTTCCAAACCTTAGACCCTTCCTTTATCATGAGATGTGATAGCCAACTCCTTCCCATTCCAATCTTGAGACCCTTCCGATATCATGAAATGTGATATCTCAATGCTTCTAATATCAAACTTGAGACCCTCCCTATAACATGAGATGGGAATATCCAACTCCTTCCCATTCCAATCCTGAGGCCCTTCCGATAGCACAGATGTGATATCTCAATGCTTATACCAAACCTGAGATCCTTCCTATAACATGAGATGTGATATCTCAATACTTCTAATACCAAACCTGAGATCCATCCTATAACATGAGATGTGATATCCAAATCCTTCCCCTTCCAAACCTGAGACCCTCCCTTTAGCATGAGATGTGATATCCAACTCCTTCCCATTCCAATCCTGAGACCCTTCTGATAGCATAAGATATGATATCTCAATGCTTCTATACCAAACCTGAGATCCTTTCGATAGCATGAGATGTGATATCTCAATACTTCTAATACCAAACCTGAGATCCTTCTTATAACATGAGATGTGATATCCAAATCCTTATCTTCCAAACCTGAGACCCTCCCTTTAGCATGATATGTGATATCCAACTCCTTCCCATTCCAATCCTGAGACTCTTCTGATAGCATAAGATATGATATCTCAATGCTTCTATACCAAACCTGAGATCCTTCTGATAGCATGAGATGTGATATCTCAATACTTCTAATACCAAACCTGAGATCCTACCTCTAACATGAAATGTGATATCCAACTCTTTCCCCTTGCAAACCTGAGAGCCTTCCTATAGCATGAGATGTGATATCCAAGTCCTTCCCATTCCAATCCTGAGACCCTTCCTATAACATGAGATGTGATATCCAACTCCTTCCCATTCCAACCTGAGACCCTTCCTATAGCATGAGATGGGATATCCAACTCCTTCCAAATCCAATCCCGATACCCTTCCGATAGCATGAGATCTGATATCCCAATGCTTCTACCAAACCTGAGACCCATACTATGGCATGAGATGTGATATCAAAC
Source organism: Ambystoma mexicanum (assembly GCF_040938575.1). NCBI lineage: Eukaryota > Metazoa > Chordata > Amphibia > Caudata > Ambystomatidae > Ambystoma > Ambystoma mexicanum. Next base: position 13,078,273 of record NW_027182455.1, on the reverse strand, counting down.
TCCTTCCCATTCTAATCCTGAGACCCTTCCTATAGCTTGAGATGTGATATCCAACTCCTTCCCATTCCAATTCTGAGACCCTTCCTATACCATGAGACTTGATATCTCAATGCTTCTAATACCAAACCTGAGACCCGTCCTATAACATGAGATGTGATATCCAAATCCTTCCCCTTCCAAACCTTACACCCTTCCTTTATCATGAGATGTGATAGCCAACTCCTTCCCATTCCAATCTTGAGACCCTTCCGATATCATGAAATGTGATATCTCAATGCTTCTAATATCAAACTTGAGACCCTCCCTATAACATGAGATGGGAATATCCAACTCCTTCCCATTCCAATCCTGAGACCTTTCTGATAGCATAGATGTGATATCTCAATGCTTATACCAAACCTGAGATCCTTCCTATAACATGAGATGTGATATCCAACTCCTTCCCATTCCAATCCTGAGACACTTCCTATAGCATGAGATGTGATATCTCACTGCTTATACCAAACCTGAGACCCTTCCTATAGCATGAGATGTGATATCCAACTCCTTCCCATTCCAATCCTGAGACCCTTCCTATAGCATGAGATGTGATATCTCAATGCTTCTAATATCAAACTTGAGACCCTCCCTATAGCATGAGATGTGATACCCAAGTCCTTCCCATTCCAATCCTGAGACACTTCCTATAGCATGAGATGTGATATCCAACTGCTTCCCATTCCAATCCTGAGACCCTTCCTATAGCATGAGATGTGATATCTCTATGCTTCTAATACCAAACCTGAGATCCTTCCTCTAACATGAAATGTGATATCCAACTCCTTCCCTTTCCAAACCTAAGAGCCTATCTATAGCATGAGATGTGATATCCAAGTCCTTCACATTCCAACCCTTAGACCCTTCCTACAGCATGCAATATGATATCTCAATGATTCTAATAACAAACCTGAGACCCGTCCTATAACATGAGATGGGATATTCAACTCCTTCCCATTCCAATCCTGAGACTCTTCCGATAGCAGAGATGTGATATCTCAATGCTTATACCAAACCTGAGACCCTTCCTATAACATGAGATGTGATATCCAAATCCTTCCCGTTCCAAACCTGAGACCCTTCCTTTAGCATGAGATGTGATATCCAGCTCCTTCCCATTCCAATCCTGAGACACTTCCGATAGCATGAGATGTGATATCTCAATGCTTCTAATATCAAAACTGAGACCCTCCCTATAGCATGATATGTGATATCTAAGTCCTTCCCATTCCAATCCTGAGACCCTCCCTATAGCATGAGATGTGATATCCAACTCCTTCCCATTCCAATCCTGAGACCCTTCCTTTAGCATGAGATGTGATATCCAAATCCTTCCCCTTCCAAACCTGAGACCCTCCCTTTAGCATGAGATGTGATATCCAACTCCTTCCTATTCCAATCCTGAGACTCTTCTGATAGCATGAGATGTGATATCTCAATGCTTCTAATACCAAACCTGAGATCCTTCCGATAGCATGAGATGTGATATCTCAATGCTTCTAATACCAAACGTGAGATCCTTCCGATAACATGAGATGTGATATCCAAATCCTTCCCCTTCCAAACCTGAGACCCTCCCTTTAGCATGAGATGTGATATCCAACTCCTTCCTATTCCAATCCTGAGACTCTTCTGATAGCATGAGATGTGATATCTCAATGCTTCTAATACCAAACCTGAGATCCTTCCGATAGCATGAGATGTGATATCTCAATGCTTCTAATACCAAACCTGAGATCCTTCCTATAACATGAGATGTGATATCCAAATCCTTCCCCTTCCAAACCTGAGACCCTCCCTTTAGCATGAGATGTGATATCCAACTCCTTCCCATTCCATTCCTGAGACCCTTCTGATAGCATGAGATGTGATATCTCAATGCCTCTAATACCAAACCTGAGATCCTACCTCTAACATGAAATGTGATATCCAACTCTTTCCCATTCCAAACCTGAGAGCCTTCCTATAGCATGAGATGTGATATCCAAGTCCTTCCCATTCCAATCCTGAGACCCTTCCTATAGCTTGAGATGTGATATCCAACTCCTTCCCATTCCAATTCTGAGACCCTTCCTATACTATGAGACTTGATATCTCAATGCTTCTAATACCAAACCTGAGACCCGTAATATAACATGAGATGTGATATCCAAATCCTTCCCCTTCCAAACCTTAGACCCTTCCTTTATCATGAGATGTGATATCCAACTCCTTCCCATTCCAATCCTGAGACCCTTCCGATATCATGAGATGTGATATCTCAAAGCTTCTAATATCAAACTTGAGACCCTCCCTATAGCATGAGATGTGATATCCAAGTCCTTCCCATTCCAATCCTGAGACCCTTCCTATAGCATGAGATGTGATATCTCAATGCTTCTAATACCAAACCTGAGACCCTTCTTATAACATGAGATGGGAATATCCAACTCCTTCCCATTCCAATCCTGAGACCCTTCCGATAGCAGAGATGTGATATCTCAATGCTTATACCAAACCTGAGATCCTTCCTATAACATGAGATGTGATATCCAACTCCTTCCCATTCCAATCCTGAGACACTTCCTATAGCATGAGATGTGATATCTCACTGCTTATACCAAACCTGAGACCCTTCCCATAGCATGAAATGTGATATCCAACTCCTTCCCATTCCAATCCTCAGACCCTTCCTATAGCATGAGATGTGATATCTCAATGCTTCTAATATAAAACTTGAGACCCTACCTATAGCATGAAATGTGATATCCAAGTCCTTCCCATTCCAATCCTGAGACACTTCCTATAGCATGAGATGTGATATCTCAATGCTTCTAATACCAAACCTGAGACTCTTCCTATGACATGAGATGGGATATCCAACTCCTTCCCATTCCAATCCTGAGACCCTTTTGATAGCAGAGATGTGATATCTCAATGTTTATACCAAACCTGAGACCCTTCCTACGGCATGAGATGTCATATTCAACTCCTTCCCATTCCAATCCTGAGACCCTTCCTATAGCATGAGATGTGATATCCAACTCCTTCCCATTCCAATCCTGAGACCCTTCCTATAGCATGAGATGTGATGTCTCAATGCATCTAATACCAAACCTGAGATCCTTCCTATAACATGAGATGTGATATCCAACTCCTTCCATTCCAATCCTGGACCCTTCCTATAGCATGAGATGTGATATCTCAATGCTTATACCAAACCTGAGACCCTTCCTATAGCATGAGATGTGATATCCAACTCCTTCCCATTCCAATCCTGAGACCCTTCCTATAGCCTGAGATGTGATATCTGAATGCCTCTAATACCAAACCTGAGATCCTTCCTCTAACATGAAATGTGATTTCCAACTCCTTCACTTTCCAAACCTGAGAGCCTATCTATAGCATGAGATGTGATATCCAAGTCCTTCCCATTCCAATCCTTAGACCCTTCCTACAGCATGCAATATGATATCTCAATGATTCTAATAAAAAACCTGAGACCCGTCCTATAACATGAGATGGATATCCAACTCCTTCCCATTCCAATCCTGAGACACTTCCGAAAGCAGAGATGTGATATCTCAATGTTTATACCAAACCTGAGACCCTTCCTATAACATGAGATGTGATATCCAACTCCTTCCCGTTCCAAACCTGAGACCCTTCCTTTAGCATGAGATGTGATATCCAGCTCCTTCCCATTCCAATCCTGAGACACTTCCGATAGCATGAGATGTGATATCTCAATGCTTCTAATATCAAAACTGAGACCCTCCCTATAGCATGATATGTGATATCTAAGTCCTTCCCATTCCAATCCTGAGACCCTTCCTATAGCATGAGATGTGATATCTCAATGCTTCTACCAAACCTGAGACCCTTCCTTTAGCATGAGATGTGATATCCAACTCCTTCCCATTCCAATCCTGAGACCCTTCCTATAGCATGAGAGGTGATATCTCAATACTTCTAATACCAAACCTGAGATCCTTCCGATAACATGAGATGTGATATCTCAATACTTCTAATACCAAACCTGAGATCCATCCTATAACATGAGATGTGATATCCAAATCCTTCCCCTTCCAAACCTGAGACCCTCCCTTTAGCATGAGATGTGATATCCAAATCCTTCCCATTCCAATCCTGAGACCCTTCTGATAGCATAAGATATGATATCTCAATGCTTCTATACCAAACCTGAGATCCTTCCGATAGCATGAGATGTGATATCTCAATACTTCTAATACCAAACCTGAGATCCTTCCTATAACATGAGATGTGATATCCAAATCCTTATCTTCCAAACCTGAGACCCTCCCTTTAGCATGAGATGTGATATCCAACTCCTTCCCATTCCAATCCTGAGACTCTTCTGATAGCATAAGATATGATATCTCAATGCTTCTATACCAAACCTGAGATCCTTCTGATAGCATGAGATGTGATATCTCAATACTTCTAATACCAAACCTGAGATCCTACCTCTAACATGAAATGTGATATCCAACTCTTTCCCCTTGCAAACCTGAGAGCCTTCCTATAGCATGAGATGTGATATCCAAGTCCTTCCCATTCCAATCCTGAGACCCTTCCTATAACATGAGATGTGATATCCAACTCCTTCCCATTCCAACCTGAGACCCTTCCTATAGCATGAGATGGGATATCCAACTCCTTCCAAATCCAATCCCGATACCCTTCCGATAGCATGAGATCTGATATCCCAATGCTTCTACCAAACCTGAGACCCATACTATGGCATGAGATGTGATATCAAACTCCTTCCCATTCTAATCCTGAGACCCTTCCTATAGCTTGAGATGTGATATCCAACTCCTTCCCATTCCAATTCTGAGACCCTTCCTATACCATGAGACTTGATATCTCAATGCTTCTAATACCAAACCTGAGACCCGTCCTATAACATGAGATGTGATATCCAAATCCTTCCCCTTCCAAACCTTAGACCCTTCCGATAGCAGAGATGTGATATCTCAATGCTTATACCAAACCTGAGATCCTTCCTATAACATGAGATGTGATATCCAACTCCTTCCCATTCCAATCCTGAGACACTTCCTATAGCATGAGATGTGATATCTCACTGCTTATACCAAACCTGAGACCCTTCCTATAGCATGAGATGTGATATCCAACTCCTTCCCATTCCAATCCTGAGACCCTTCCTATAGCATGAGATGTGATATCTCAATGCTTCTAATATCAAACTTGAGACCCTCCCTATAGCATGAGATGTGATACCCAAGTCCTTCCCATTCCAATCCTGAGACACTTCCTATAGCATGAGATGTGATATCTCAATGCTTCTAATACCAAACCTGAGACTCTTCCTATAACATGAGATGGGATATCCAACTCCTTTCCATTCCAATCCTGAGACCCTTTCGATAGCAGAGATGTGATATCTCAATGTTTATACCAAACCTGAGACCCTTCCTACGGCATGAGATGTCATATTCAACTCCTTCCCATTCCAATCCTGAGACCCTTCCTATAGCATGAGATGTGATATCCAACTCCTTCCCATTCCAATCATGAGACCCTTCCTATAGCATGAGATGTGATGTCTCAATGCTTCTAATACCAAACCTGAGATCCTTCCTATAACATGAGATGTGATATCCAACTCCTTCCATTCCAATCCTGGACCCTTCCTATAGCATGAGATGTGATATCTCAATGCTTATACCAAACCTGAGACCCTTCCTATAGCATGAGATGTGATATCCAACTCCTTCCCATTCCAATCCTGAGACCCTTCCTATAGCCTGAGATGTGATATCTCAATGCCTCTAATACCAAACCTGAGATCCTTCCTCTAACATGAAATGTGATATCCAACTCCTTCACTTTCCAAACCTGAGAGCCTATCTATAGCATGAGATGTGATATCCAAGTCCTTCCCATTCCAATCCTTAGACCCTTCCTACAGCATGCAATATGATATCTCAATGATTCTAATAAAAAACCTGAGACCCGTCCTATAACATGAGATGGGATATCCAACTCCTTCCCATTCCAATTCTGAGACACTTCCGATAGCAGAGATGTGATATCTCAATGTTTATACCAAACCTGAGACCCTTCCTATAACATGAGATGTGATATCCAACTCCTTCCCGTTCCAAACCTGAGACCCTTCCTTTAGCATGAGATGTGATATCCAGCTCCTTCCCATTCCAATCCTGAGACACTTCCGATAGCATGAGATGTGATATCTCAATGCTTCTAATATCAAAACTGAGACCCTCCCTATAGCATGATATGTGATATCTAAGTCCTTCCCATTCCAATCCTGAGACCCTTCCTATAGCATGAGATGTGATATCTCAATGCTTCTACCAAACCTGAGACCCTTCCTTTAGCATGAGATGTGATATCCAACTCCTTCCCATTCCAATCCTGAGACCCTTCCTATAGCATGAGAGGTGATATCTCAATACTTCTAATACCAAACCTGAGATCCTTCCGATAACATGAGATGTGATATCTCAATACTTCTAATACCAAACCTGGGATCCATCCTATAACATGAGATGTGATATCCAAATCCTTCCCCTTCCAAACCTGAGACCCTCCCTTTAGCATGAGATGTGATATCCAACTCCTTCCCATTCCAATCCTGAGACCCTTCTGATAGCATAAGATATGATATCTCAATGCTTCTATACCAAACCTGAGATCCTTCCGATAGCATGAGATGTGATATCTCAATACTTCTAATACCAAACCTGAGATCCTTCCTATAACATGAGATGTGATATCCAAATCCTTATCTTCCAAACCTGAGACCCTCCCTTTAGCATGAGATGTGATATCCAACTCCTTCCCATTCCAATCCTGAGACTCTTCTGATAGCATAAGATATGATATCTCAATGCTTCTATACCAAACCTGAGATCCTTCTGATAGCATGAGATGTGATATCTCAATACTTCTAATACCAAACCTGAGATCCTACCTCTAACATGAAATGTGATATCCAACTCTTTCCCCTTGCAAACCTGAGAGCCTTCCTATAGCATGAGATGTGATATCCAAGTCCTTCCCATTCCAATCCTGAGACCCTTCCTATAACATGAGATGTGATATCCAACTCCTTCCCATTCCAACCTGAGACCCTTCCTATAGCATGAGATGGGATATCCAACTCCTTCCAAATCCAATCCCGATACCCTTCCGATAGCATGAGATCTGATATCCCAATGCTTCTACCAAACCTGAGACCCATACTATGGCATGAGATGTGATATCAAACTCCTTCCCATTCTAATCCTGAGACCCTTCCTATAGCTTGAGATGTGATATCCAACTCCTTCCCATTCCAATTCTGAGACCCTTCCTTTATCATGAGATGTGATATCTCAATGCTTCTAATACCAAACCTGAGACCCGTCCTATAACATGAGATGTGATATCCAAATCCTTCCCCTTCCAAACCTTAGACCCTTTCCTTTATCATGAGATGTGATAGCCAACTCCTTCCCATTCCAATCTTGAGACCCTTCCGATATCATGAAATGTGATATCTCAATGCTTCTAATATCAAACTTGAGACCCTCCCTATAACATGAGATGTGAATATCCAACTCCTTCCCATTCCAATCCTGAGACCCTTCCGATAGCACAGATGTGATATCTCAATGCTTATACCAAACCTGAGATCCTTCCTATAACATGAGATGTGATATCCAACTCCTTCCCATTCCAATCCTGAGACCCTTCCTATAGCATGAGATGTGATATCTCAATGCTTCTAATATCAAACTTGAGACCCTCCCTATAGCATGAGATGTGATACCCAAGTCCTTCCCATTCCAATCCTGAGACACTTCCTATAGCATGAGATGTGATATCCAACTGCTTCCCATTCCAATCCTGAGACCCTTCCTATAGCATGAGATGTGATATCTCTATGCTTCTAATACCAAACCTGAGATCCTTCCTCTAACATGAAATGTGATATCCAACTCCTTCCCTTTCCAAACCTAAGAGCCTATCTATAGCATGAGATGTGATATCCAAGTCCTTCACATTCCAACCCTTAGACCCTTCCTACAGCATGCAATATGATATCTCAATGATTCTAATAACAAACCTGAGACCCGTCCTATAACATGAGATGGGATATTCAACTCCTTCCCATTCCAATCCTGAGACTCTTCCGATAGCAGAGATGTGATATCTCAATGCTTATACCAAACCTGAGACCCTTCCTATAACATGAGATGTGATATCCAAATCCTTCCCGTTCCAAACCTGAGACCCTTCCTTTAGCATGAGATGTGATATCCAGCTCCTTCCCATTCCAATCCTGAGACACTTCCGATAGCATGAGATGTGATATCTCAATGCTTCTAATATCAAAACTGAGACCCTCCCTATAGCATGATATGTGATATCTAAGTCCTTCCCATTCTAATCCTGAGACCCTCCCTATAGCATGAGATGTGATATCCAACTCCTTCCCATTCCAATCCTGAGACCCTTCCTATAGCATGAGATATGATATCTCAATACTTCTAATACCAAACGTGAGATCCTTCCGATAACATGAGATGTGATATCCAAATCCTTCCCCTTCCAAACCTGAGACCCTCCCTTTAGCATGAGATGTGATATCCAACTCCTTCCTATTCCAATCCTGAGACTCTTCTGATAGCATGAGATGTGATATCTCAATGCTTCTAATACCAAACCTGAGATCCTTCCGATAGCATGAGATGTGATATCTCAATGCTTCTAATACCAAACCTGAGATCCTTCCTATAACATGAGATGTGATATCCAAATCCTTCCCCTTCCAAACCTGAGACCCTCCCTTTAGCATGAGATGTGATATCCAACTCCTTCCCATTCCATTCCTGAGACCCTTCTGATAGCATGAGATGTGATATCTCAATGCCTCTAATACCAAACCTGAGATCCTACCTCTAACATGAAATGTGATATCCAACTCTTTCCCCTTCCAAACCTGAGAGCCTTCCTATAGCATGAGATGTGATATCCAAGTCCTTCCCATTCCAATCCTGAGACCCTTCCTATAGCTTGAGATGTGATATCCAACTCCTTCCCATTCCAATTCTGAGACCCTTCCTATACTATGAGACTTGATATCTCAATGCTTCTAATACCAAACCTGAGACCCGTAATATAACATGAGATGTGATATCCAAATCCTTCCCCTTCCAAACCTTAGACCCTTCCTTTATCATGAGATGTGATATCCAACTCCTTCCCATTCCAATCCTGAGACCCTTCCGATATCATGAGATGTGATATCTCAATGCTTCTAATACCAAACCTGAGACTCTTCCTATAACATGAGATGGGATATCCAACTCCTTTCCATTCCAATCCTGAGACCCTTCCTATAGCATGAGATGTGATATCTCAATACTTCTAATACCAAACCTGAGATCCTTCCTATAACATGAGATGGGAATATCCAACTCCTTCCCATTCCAATCCTGAGACCCTTCCGATAGCAGAGATGTGATATCTCAATGCTTATACCAAACCTGAGATCCTTCCTATAACATGAGATGTGATATCCAACTCCTTCCCATTCCAATCCTGAGACACTTCCTATAGCATGAGATGTGATATCTCACTGCTTATACCAAACCTGAGACCCTTCCCATAGCATGAGATGTGATATCCAACTCCTTCTCATTCCAATCCTCAGACCCTTCCTATAGCATGAGATGTGATATCTCAATGCTTCTAATATCAAACTTGAGACCCTACCTATAGCATGAGATGTGATATCCAAGTCCTTCCCATTCCAATCCTGAGACACTTCCTATAGCATGAGATGTGATATCTCAATGCTTCTAATACCAAACCTGAGACTCTTCCTATAACATGAGATGGGATATCCAACTCCTTCCCATTCCAATCCCGAGACCCTTTTGATAGCAGAGATGTGATATCTCAATGTTTATACCAAACCTGAGACCCTTCCTACGGCATGAGATGTCATATTCAACTCCTTCCCATTCCAATCCTGAGACCCTTCTGATAGCATAAGATATGATATCTCAATGCTTCTATACCAAACCTGAGATCCTTCCGATAGCATGAGATGTGATATCTCAATACTTCTAATACCAAACCTGAGATCCTTCCTATAACATGAGATGTGATATCCAAATCCTTATCTTCCAAACCTGAGACCCTCCCTTTAGCATGAGATGTCATATCCAACTCCTTCCCATTCCAATCCTGAGACTCTTCTGATAGCATAAGATATGATATCTCAATGCTTCTATACCAAACCTGAGATCCTTCTGATAGCATGAGATGTGATATCTCAATACTTCTAATACCAAACCTGAGATCCTACCTCTAACATGAAATGTGATATCCAACTCTTTCCCCTTGCAAACCTGAGAGCCTTCCTATAGCATGAGATGTGATATCCAAGTCCTTCCCATTCCAATCCTGAGACCCTTCCTATAACATGAGATGTGATATCCAACTCCTTCCCATTCCAACCTGAGACCCTTCCTATAGCATGAGATGGGATATCCAACTCCTTCCAAATCCAATCCTGATACCCTTCCGATAGCATGAGATCTGATATCCCAATGCTTCTACCAAACCTGAGACCCATACTATGGCATGAGATGTGATATCAAACTCCTTCCCATTCTAATCCTGAGACCCTTCCTATAGCTTGAGATGTGATATCCAACTCCTTCCCATTCCAATTCTGAGACCCTTCCTATACCATGAGACTTGATATCTCAATGCTTCTAATACCAAACCTGAGACCCGTCCTATAACATGAGATGTGATATCCAAATCCTTCCCCTTCCAAACCTTAGACCCTTCCGATAGCAGAGATGTGATATCTCAATGCTTATACCAAACCTGAGATCCTTCCTATAACATGAGATGTGATATCCAACTCCTTCCCATTCCAATCCTGAGACACTTCCTATAGCATGAGATGTGATATCTCACTGCTTATACCAAACCTGAGACCCTTCCTATAGCATGAGATGTGATATCCAACTCCTTCCCATTCCAATCCTGAGACCCTTCCTATAGCATGAGATGTGATATCTCAATGCTTCTAATATCAAACTTGAGACCCTCCCTATAGCATGAGATGTGATACCCAAGTCCTTCCCATTCCAATCCTGAGACACTTCCTATAGCATGAGATGTGATATCTCAATGCTTCTAATACCAAACCTGAGACTCTTCCTATAACATGAGATGGGATATCCAACTCCTTTCCATTCCAATCCTGAGACCCTTTCAATAGCAGAGATGTGATATCTCAATGTTTATACCAAACCTGAGACCCTTCCTACGGCATGAGATGTCATATTCAACTCCTTCCCATTCCAATCCTGAGACCCTTCCTATAGCATGAGATGTGATATCCAACTCCTTCCCATTCCAATCATGAGACCCTTCCTATAGCATGAGATGTGATGCCTCAATGCTTCTAATACCAAACCTGAGATCCTTCCTCTAACATGAAATGTGATATCCAACTCCTTCACTTTCCAAACCTGAGAGCCTATCTATAGCATGAGATGTGATATCCAAGTCCTTCCCATTCCAATCCTTAGACCCTTCCTACAGCATGCAATATGATATCTCAATGATTCTAATAAAAAACCTGAGACCCGTCCTATAACATGAGATGGGATATCCAACTCCTTCCCATTCCAATTCTGAGACACTTCCGATAGCAGAGATGTGATATCTCAATGTTTATACCAAACCTGAGACCCTTCCTATAACATGAGATGTGATATCCAACTCCTTCCCGTTCCAAACCTGAGACCCTTCCATTAGCATGAGATGTGATATCCAGCTCCTTCCCATTCCAATCCTGAGACACTTCCGATAGCATGATGTGATATCTCAATGCTTCTAATATCAAAACTGAGACCCTCCCTATAGCATGATATGTGATATCTAAGTCCTTCCCATTCCAATCCTGAGACCCTTCCTATAGCATGAGATGTGATATCTCAATGCTTCTACCAAACCTGAGACCCTTCCTTTAGCATGAGATGTGATATCCAACTCCTTCCCATTCCAATCCTGAGACCCTTCCTATAGCATGAGAGGTGATATCTCAATACTTCTAATACCAAACCTGAGATCCTTCCGATAACATGAGATGTGATATCTCAATACTTCTAATACCAAACCTGGGATCCATCCTATAACATGAGATGTGATATCCAAATCCTTCCCCTTCCAAACCTGAGACCCTCTCTTTAGCATGAGATGTGATATCCAACTCCTTCCCATTCCAATCCTGAGACCCTTCTGATAGCATAAGATATGATATCTCAATGCTTCTATACCAAACCTGAGATCCTTCCGATAGCATGAGATGTGATATCTCAATACTTCTAATACCAAACCTGAGATCCTTCCTATAACATGAGATGTGATATCCAAATCCTTATCTTCCAAACCTGAGACCCTCCCTTTAGCATGAGATGTGATATCCAACTCCTTCCCATTCCAATCCTGAGACTCTTCTGATAGCATAAGATATGATATCTCAATGCTTCTTTACCAAACCTGAGATCCTTCTGATAGCATGAGATGTGATATCTCAATACTTCTAATACCAAACCTGAGATCCTACCTCTAACATGAAATGTGATATCCAACTCTTTCCCCTTGCAAACCTGAGAGCCTTCCTATAGCATGAGATGTGATATCCAAGTCCTTCCCATTCCAATCCTGAGACCCTTCCTATAACATGAGATGTGATATCCAACTCCTTCCCATTCCAACCTGAGACCCTTCCTATAGCATGAGATGGGATATCCAACTCCTTCCAAATCCAATCCCGATACCCTTCCGATAGCATGAGATCTGATATCCCAATGCTTCTACCAAACCTGAGACCCATACTATGGCATGAGATGTGATATCAAACTCCTTCCCATTCTAATCCTGAGACCCTTCCTATAGCTTGAGATGTGATATCCAACTCCTTCCCATTCCAATTCTGAGACCCTTCCTATACCATGAGACTTGATATCTCAATGCTTCTAATACCAAACCTGAGACCCGTCCTATAACATGAGATGTGATATCCAAATCCTTCCCCTTCCAAACCTTAGACCCTTCCTTTATCATGAGATGTGATAGCCAACTCCTTCCCAATCCAATCTTGAGACCCTTCCGATATCATGAAATGTGATATCTCAATGCTTCTAATATCAAACTTGAGACCCTCCCTATAACATGAGATGGGAATATCCAACTCCTTCCCATTCCAATCCTGAGGCCCTTCCGATAGCACAGATGTGATATCTCAATGCTTATACCAAACCTGAGATCCTTCCTATAACATGAGATGTGATATCCAAATCCTTATCTTCCAAACCTGAGACCCTCCCTTTAGCATGAGATGTGATATCCAACTCCTTCCCATTCCAATCCTGAGACTCTTCTGATAGCATAAGATATGATATCTCAATGCTTCTTTACCAAACCTGAGATCCTTCTGATAGCATGAGATGTGATATCTCAATACTTCTAATACCAAACCTGAGATCCTACCTCTAACATGAAATGTGATATCCAACTCTTTCCCCTTGCAAACCTGAGAGCCTTCCTATAGCATGAGATGTGATATCCAAGTCCTTCCCATTCCAATCCTGAGACCCTTCCTATAACATGAGATGTGATATCCAACTCCTTCCCATTCCAACCTGAGACCCTTCCTATAGCATGAGATGGGATATCCAACTCCTTCCAAATCCAATCCCGATACCCTTCCGATAGCATGAGATCTGATATCCCAATGCTTCTACCAAACCTGAGACCCATACTATGGCATGAGATGTGATATCAAACTCCTTCCCATTCTAATCCTGAGACCCTTCCTATAGCTTGAGATGTGATATCCAACTCCTTCCCATTCCAATTCTGAGACCCTTCCTATACCATGAGACTTGATATCTCAATGCTTCTAATACCAAACCTGAGACCCGTCCTATAACATGAGATGTGATATCCAAATCCTTCCCCTTCCAAACCTTAGACCCTTCCTTTATCATGAGATGTGATAGCCAACTCCTACCCATTCCAATCTTGAGACCCTTCCGATATCATGAAATGTGATATCTCAATGCTTCTAATATCAAACTTGAGACCCTCCCTATAGCATGAGATGTGATACCCAAGTCCTTCCCATTCCAATCCTGAGACACTTCCTATAGCATGAGATGTGATATCCAACTGCTTCCCATTCCAATCCTGAGACCCTTCCTATAGCATGAGATGTGATATCTCTATGCTTCTAATACCAAACCTGAGATCCTTCCTCTAACATGAAATGTGATATCCAACTCCTTCCCTTTCCAAACCTAAGAGCCTATCTATAGCATGAGATGTGATATCCAAGTCCTTCACATTCCAACCCTTAGACCCTTCCTATAGCATGCAATATGATATCTCAATGATTCTAATAACAAACCTGAGACCCGTCCTATAACATGAGATGGGATATTCAACTCCTTCCCATTCCAATCCTGAGACTCTTCCGATAGCAGAGATGTGATATCTCAATGCTTATACCAAACCTGAGACCCTTCCTATAACATGAGATGTGATATCCAAATCCTTCCCGTTCCAAACCTGAGACCCTTCCTTTAGCATGAGATGTGATATCCAGCTCCTTCCCATTCCAATCCTGAGACACTTCCGATAGCATGAGATGTGATATCTCAATGCTTCTAATATCAAAACTGAGACCCTCCCTATAGCATGATATGTGATATCTAAGTCCTTCCCATTCCAATCCTGAGACCCTCCCTATAGCATGAGATGTGATATCCAACTCCTTCCCATTCCAATCCTGAGACCCTTCCTATAGCATGAGATATGATATCTCAATACTTCTAATACCAAACGTGAGATCCTTCCGATAACATGAGATGTGATATGCAAATCCTTCCCCTTCCAAACCTGAGACCCTCCCTTTAGCATGAGATGTGATATCCAACTCCTTCCTATTCCAATCCTGAGACTCTTCTGATAGCATGAGATGTGATATCTCAATGCTTCTAATACCAAACCTGAGATCCTTCCGATAGCATGAGATGTGATATCTCAATGCTTCTAATACCAAACCTGAGATCCTTCCTATAACATGAGATGTGATATCCAAATCCTTCCCCTTCCAAACCTGAGACCCTCCCTTTAGCATGAGATGTGATATCCAACTCCTTCCCATTCCATTCCTGAGACCCTTCTGATAGCATGAGATGTGATATCTCAATGCCTCTAATACCAAACCTGAGATCCTACCTCTAACATGAAATGTGATATCCAACTCTTTCCCCTTCCAAACCTGAGAGCCTTCCTATAGCATGAGATGTGATATCCAAGTCCTTCCCATTCCAATACTGAGACCCTTCCTATAGCTTGAGATGTGATATCCAACTCCTTCCCATTCCAATTCTGAGACCCTTCCTATACTATGAGACTTGATATCTCAATGCTTCTAATACCAAACCTGAGACCCGTAATATAACATGAGATGTGATATCCAAATCCTTCCCCTTCCAAACCTTAGACCCTTCCTTTATCATGAGATGTGATATCCAACTCCTTCCCATTCCAATCCTGAGACCCTTCCGATATCATGAGATGTGATATCTCAAAGCTTCTAATATCAAACTTGAGACCCTCCCTATAGCATGAGATGTGATATCCAAGTCCTTCCCATTCCAATCCTGAGACCCTTCCTATAGCATGAGTTGTGATATCTCAGTGCTTCTAATACCAAACCTTAGACCCTTCTTATAACATGAGATGGGAATATCCAACTCCTTCCCATTCCAATCCTGAGACCCTTCCGATAGCAGAGATGTGATATCTCAATGCTTATACCAAACCTGAGATCCTTCCTATAACATGAGATGTGATATCCAACTCCTTCCCATTCCAATCCTGAGACACTTCCTATAGCATGAGATGTGATATCTCACTGCTTATACCAAACCTGAGACCCTTCCCATAGCATGAGATGTGATATCCAACTCCTTCCCATTCCAATCCTCAGACCCTTCCTATAGCATGAGATGTGATATCTCAATGCTTCTAATATCAAACTTGAGACCCTACCTATAGCATGAGATGTGATATCCAAGTCCTTCCCATTCCAATCCTGAGACACTTCCTATAGCATGAGATGTGATATCTCAATGCTTCTAATACCAAACCTGAGACTCTTCCTATAACATGAGATGGGATATCCAACTCCTTCCCATTCCAATCCTGAGACCCTTTTGATAGCAGAGATGTGATATCTCAATGTTTATACCAAACCTGAGACCCTTCCTACGGCATGAGATGTCATATTCAACTCCTTCCCATTCCAATCCTGAGACCCTTCCTATAGCATGAGATGTGATATCCAACTCCTTCCCATTCCAATCCTGAGACCCTTCCTATAGCATGAGATGTGATGTCTCAATGCTTCTAATACCAAACCTGAGATCCTTCCTATAACATGAGATGTGATATCCAACTCCTTCCATTCCAATCCTGGACCCTTCCTATAGCATGAGATATGATCTCAATGCTTATTCCAAACCTGAGACCCTTCCTATAGCATGAGATGTGATATCCAACTCCTTCCCATTCCAATCCTGAGACCCTTCCTATAGCCTGAGATGTGATATCTGAATGCCTCTAATACCAAACCTGAGATCCTTCCTCTAACATGAAATATGATATCCAACTCCTTCACTTTCCAAACCTGAGAGCCTACCTATAGCATGAGATGTGATATCCAGGTCCTTCCCATTCCAATCCTTAGACCCTTCCTACAGCATGCAATATGATATCTCAATGATTCTAATAAAAAACCTGAGACCCGTCCTATAACATGAGATGGGATATCCAACTCCTTCCCATTCCAATCCTGAGACACTTCCGATAGCAGAGATGTGATATCTCAATGTTTATACCAAACCTGAGACCCTTCCTATAACATGAGATGTGATATCCAACTCCTTCCCGTTCCAAACCTGAGACCCTTCCTTTAGCATGAGATGTGATATCCAGCTCCTTCCCATTCCAATCCTGAGACACTTCCGATAGCATGAGATGTGATATCTCAATGCTTCTAATATCAAAACTGAGACCCTCCCTATAGCATGATATGTGATATCTAAGTCCTTCCCATTCCAATCCTGAGACCCTTCCTATAGCATGAGATGTGATATCTCAATGCTTCTACCAAACCTGAGACCCTTCCTTTAGCATGAGATGTGATTTCCAACTCCTTCCCATTCCAATCCTGAGACCCTTCCTATAGCATGAGAGGTGATATCTCAATACTTCTAATACCAAACCTGAGATCCTTCCGATAACATGAGATGTGATATCTCAATACTTCTAATACCAAACCTGAGATCCATCCTATAACATGAGATGTGATATCCAAATCCTTCCCCTTCCAAACCTGAGACCCTCCCTTTAGCATGAGATGTGATATCCAAATCCTTCCCATTCCAATCCTGAGACCCTTCTGATAGCATAAGATATGATATCTCAATGCTTCTATACCAAACCTGAGATCCTTCCGATAGCATGAGATGTGATATCTCAATACTTCTAATACCAAACCTGAGATCCTACCTCTAACATGAAATGTGATATCCAACTCTTTCCCCTTGCAAACCTGAGAGCCTTCCTATAGCATGAGATGTGATATCCAAGTCCTTCCCATTCCAATCCTGAGACCCTTCCTATAACATGAGATGTGATATCCAACTCCTTCCCATTCCAACCTGAGACCCTTCCTATAGCATGAGATGGGATATCCAACTCCTTCCAAATCCAATCCCGATACCCTTCCGATAGCATGAGATCTGATATCCCAATGCTTCTACCAAACCTGAGACCCATACTATGGCATGAGATGTGATATCAAACTCCTTCCCATTCTAATCCTGAGACCCTTCCTACAGCTTGAGATGTGATATCCAACTCCTTCCCATTCCAATTCTGAGACCCTTCCTATACCATGAGACTTGATATCTCAATGCTTCTAATACCAAACCTGAGACCCGTCCTATAACATGAGATGTGATATCCAAATCCTTCCCCTTCCAAACCTTAGACCCTTCCGATAGCAGTCATGTGATACCTCAATGCTTATACCAAACCTGAGATCCTTCCTATAACATGAGATGTGATATCCAACTCCTTCTCATTCCAATCCTGAGACACTTCCTATAGCATGAGATGTGATATCTCACTGCTTATACCAAACCTGAGACCCTTCCTATAGCATGAGATGTGATATCCAACTCCTTCCCATTCCAATCCTGAGACCCTTCCTATAGCATGAGATGTGATATCTCAATGCTTCTAATATCAAACTTGAGACCCTCCCTATAGCATGAGATGTGATACCCAAGTCCTTCCCATTCCAATCCTGAGACATTTCCTATAGCATGAGATGTGATATCTCAATGCTTCTAATACCAAACCTGAGACTCTTCCTATAACATGAGATGGGATATCCAACTCCTTTCCATTCCAATCCTGAGACCCTATCGATAGCAGAGATGTGATATCTCAATGTTTATACCAAACCTGAGACCCTCCCTACGGCATGAGATGTCATATACAACTCCTTCCCATTCCAATCCTGAGACACTTCCTATAGCATGAGATGTGATATCTCAAGACCCTTCCTATAGCATGAGATGTGATATCCAACTCCTTCCCATTCCAATCCTGAGACCCTTCCTATAGCCTGAGATGTGATATCTGAATGCCTCTAATACCAAACCTGAGATCCTTCCTCTAACATGAAATGTGATATCCAACTCCTTCACTTTCCAAACCTGAGAGCCTATCTATAGCATGAGATGTGATATCCAAGTCCTTCCCATTCCAATCCTTAGACCCTTCCTACAGCATGCAATATAATATGTCAATGATTTTAATAAAAAACCTGAGACCCGTCCTATAACATGAGATGGGATATCCAACTCCTTCCCATTCCAATCCTGAGACACTTCCGATAGCAGAGATGTGATATCTCAATGTTTATACGAAACCTGAGACCCTTCCTATAACATGAGATGTGATATCCAACTCCTTCCCGTTCCAAACCTGAGACCCTTCCTTTAGCATGAGATGTGATATCCAGCTCCTTCCCATTCCAATCCTGAGACACTTCCGATAGCATGAGATGTGATATCTCAATGCTTCTAATATCAAAACTGAGACCCTCCCTATAGCATATGTGATATCTAAGTCCTTCCCATTCCAATCCTGAGACCCTTCCTATAGCATGAGATGTGATATCCAACTCCTTCCCGTTCCAAACCTGAGACCCTTCCTTTAGCATGAGATGTGATATCCAGCTCCTTCCCATTCCAATCCTGAGACACTTCCGATAGCATGAGATGTGATATCTCAATGCTTCTAATATCAAAACTGAGACCCTCCCTATAGCATGATATGTGATATCTAAGTCCTTCCCATTCCAATCCTGAGACCCTTCCTATAGCATGAGATGTGATATCTCAATGCTTCTACCAAACCTGAGACCCTTCCTTTAGCATGAGATGTGATTTCCAACTCCTTCCCATTCCAATCCTGAGACCCTTCCTATAGCATGAGAGGTGATATCTCAATACTTCTAATACTTCTAACTTCTAATAACCTGAGATCCTTCCGATAACATGAGATGTGATATCTCAATACTTCTAATACCAAACCTGAGATCCATCCTATAACATGAGATGTGATATCCAAATCCTTCCCCTTCCAAACCTGAGACCCTCCCTTTAGCATGAGATGTGATATCCAAATCCTTCCCATTCCAATCCTGAGACCCTTCTGATAGCATAAGATATGATATCTCAATGCTTCTATACCAAACCTGAGATCCTTCCGATAGCATGAGATGTGATATCTCAATACTTCTAATACCAAACCTGAGATCCTTCCTATAACATGAGATGTGATATCCAAATCCTTATCTTCCAAACCTGAGACCCTCCCTTTAGCATGAGATGTGATATCCAACTCCTTCCCATTCCAATCCTGAGACTCTTCTGATAGCATAAGATATGATATCTCAATGCTTCTATACCAAACCTGAGATCCTTCTGATAGCATGAGATGTGATATCTCAATACTTCTAATACCAAACCTGAGATCCTACCTCTAACATGAAATGTGATATCCAACTCTTTCCCCTTGCAAACCTGAGAGCCTTCCTATAGCATGAGATGTGATATCCAAGTCCTTCCCATTCCAATCCTGAGACCCTTCCTTTAACATGAGATGTGATATCCAACTCCTTCCCATTCCAACCTGAGACCCTTCCTATAGCATGAGATGGGATATCCAACTCCTTCCAAATCCAATCCCGATACCCTTCCGATAGCATGAGATCTGATATCCCAATGCTTCTACCAAACCTGAGACCCATACTATGGCATGAGATGTGATATCAAACTCCTTCCCATTCTAATCCTGAGACCCTTCATATAGCTTGAGATGTGATATCCAACTCCTTCCCATTCCAATTCTGAGACCCTTCCTATACCATGAGACTTGATATCTCAATGCTTCTAATACCAAACCTGAGACCCGTCCTATAACATGAGATGTGATATCCAAATCCTTCCCCTTCCAAACCTTAGACCCTTCCGATAGCAGACATGTGATATCTCAATGCTTATACCAAACCTGAGATCCTTCCTATAACATGAGATGTGATATCCAACTCCTTCCCATTCCAATCCTGAGACACTTCCTATAGCATGAGATGTGATATCTCACTGCTTATACCAAACCTGAGACCCTTCCTATAGCATGAGATGTGATATCCAACTCCTTCCTATTCCAATCCTGAGACCCTTCCTATAGCATGAGATGTGATATCTCAATGCTTCTAATATCAAACTTGAGACCCTCCCCATAGCATGAGATGTGATACCCAAGTCCTTCCCATTCCAATCCTGAGACACTTCCTATAGCATGAGATGTGATATCTCAATGCTTCTAATACCAAACCTGAGACTCTTCCTATAACATGAGATGGGATATCCAACTCCTTTCCATTCCAATCCTGAGACCCTATCGATAGCAGAGATGTGATATCTCAATGTTTATACCAAACCTGAGACCCTCCCTACGGCATGAGATGTCATATACAACTCCTTCCCATTCCAATCCTGAGACACTTCCTATAGCATGAGACTTGATATCTCAATGCTTCTAATACCAAACCTGAGACCCGTCCTATAACATGAGATGTGATATCCAAATCCTTCCCCTTCCAAACCTTAGACCCTTCCTTTATCATGAGATGTGATAGCCAACTCCTTCCCATTCCAATCTTGAGACCCTTCCGATATCATGAAATGTGATATCTCAATGCTTCTAATATCAAACTTGAGACCCTCCCTATAACATGAGATGGGAATATCCAACTCCTTCCCATTCCAATCCTGAGACCTTTCTGATAGCAGAGATGTGATATCTCAATGCTTATACCAAACCTGAGATCCTTCCTATAACATGAGATGTGATATCCAACTCCTTCCCATTCCAATCCTGAGACACTTCCTATAGCATGAGATGTGATATCTCACTGCTTATACCAAACCTGAGACCCTTCCTATAGCATGAGATGTGATATCCAACTCCTTCCCATTCCAATCCTGAGACCCTTCCTATAGCATGAGATGTGATATCTCAATGCTTCTAATATAAAACTTGAGACCCTCCCTATAGCATGAGATGTGATACCCAAGTCCTTCCCATTCCAATCCTGAGACACTTCCTATAGCATGAGATGTGATATCCAACTGCTTCCCATTCCAATCCTGAGACCCTTCCTATAGCATGAGATGTGATATCTCTATGCTTCTAATACCAAACCTGAGATCCTTCCTCTAACATGAAATGTGATATCCAACTCCTTCCCTTTCCAAACCTAAGAGCCTATCTATAGCATGAGATGTGATATCCAAGTCCTTCACATTCCAACCCTTAGACCCTTCCTACAGCATGCAATATGATATCTCAATGATTCTAATAACAAACCTGAGACCCGTCCTATAACATGAGATGGGATATTCAACTCCTTCCCATTCCAATCCTGAGACTCTTCCGATAGCAGAGATGTGATATCTCAATGCTTATACCAAACCTGAGACCCTTCCTATAACATGAGATGTGATATCCAAATCCTTCCCGTTCCAAACCTGAGACCCTTCCTTTAGCATGAGATGTGATATCCAGCTCCTTCCCATTCCAATCCTGAGACACTTCCGATAGCATGAGATGTGATATCTCAATGCTTCTAATATCAAAACTGAGACCCTCCCTATAGCATGATATGTGATATCTAAGTCCTTCCCATTCCAATCCTGAGACCCTCCCTATAGCATGAGATGTGATATCCAACTCCTTCCCATTCCAATCCTGAGACCCTTCCTTTAGCATGAGATGTGATATCCAAATCCTTCCCCTTCCAAACCTGAGACCCTCCCTTTAGCATGAGATGTGATATCCAACTCCTTCCTATTCCAATCCTGAGACTCTTCTGATAGCATGAGATGTGATATCTCAATGCTTCTAATACCAAACCTGAGATCCTTCCGATAGCATGAGATGTGATATCTCAATGCTTCTAATACCAAACGTGAGATCCTTCCGATAACATGAGATGTGATATCCAAATCCTTCCCCTTCCAAACCTGAGACCCTCCCTTTAGCATGAGATGTGATATCCAACTCCTTCCTATTCCAATCCTGAGACTCTTCTGATAGCATGAGATGTGATATCTCAATGCTTCTAATACCAAACCTGAGATCCTTCCGATAGCATGAGATGTGATATCTCAATGCTTCTAATACCAAACCTGAGATCCTTCCTATAACATGAGATGTGATATCCAAATCCTTCCCCTTCCAAACTTGAGACCCTCCCTTTAGCATGAGATGTGATATCCAACTCCTTCCCATTCCATTCCTGAGACCCTTCTGATAGCATGAGATGTGATATCTCAATGCCTCTAATACCAAACCTGAGATCCTACCTCTAACATGAAATGTGATATCCAACTCTTTCCCCTTCCAAACCTGAGAGCCTTCCTATAGCATGAGATGTGATATCCAAGTCCTTCCCATTCCAATCCTGAGACCCTTCCTATAGCTTGAGATGTGATATCCAACTCCTTCCCATTCCAATTCTGAGACCCTTCCTATACTATGAGACTTGATATCTCAATGCTTCTAATACCAAACCTGAGACCCGTAATATAACATGAGATGTGATATCCAAATCCTTCCCCTTCCAAACCTTAGACCCTTCCTTTATCATGAGATGTGATATCCAACTCCTTCCCATTCCAATCCTGAGACCCTTCCGATATCATGAGATGTGATATCTCAAAGCTTCTAATATCAAACTTGAGACCCTCCCTATAGCATGAGATGTGATATCCAAGTCCTTCCCATTCCAATCCTGAGACCCTTCCTATAGCATGAGATGTGATATCTCAATGCTTCTAATACCAAACCTGAGACCCTTCTTATAACATGAGATGGGAATATCCAACTCCTTCCCATTCCAATCCTGAGACCCTTCCGATAGCAGAGATGTGATATCTCAATGCTTATACCAAACCTGAGATCCTTCCTATAACATGAGATGTGATATCCAACTCCTTCCCATTCCAATCCTGAGACACTTCCTATAGCATGAGATGTGATATCTCACTGCTTATACCAAACCTGAGACCCTTCCCATAGCATGAAATGTGATATCCAACTCCTTCCCATTCCAATCCTCAGACCCTTCCTATAGCATGAGATGTGATATCTCAATGCTTCTAATATCAAACTTGAGACCCTACCTATAGCATGAGATGTGATATCCAAGTCCTTCCCATTCCAATCCTGAGAAACTTCCTATAGCATGAGATGTGATATCTCAATGCTTCTAATACCAAACCTGAGACTCTTCCTATGACATGAGATGGGATATCCAACTCCTTCCCATTCCAATCCTGAGACCCTTTTGATAGCAGAGATGTGATATCTCAATGTTTATACCAAACCTGAGACCCTTCCTACGGCATGAGATGTCATATTCAACTCCTTCCCATTCCAATCCTGAGACCCTTCCTATAGCATGAGATGTGATATCCAACTCCTTCCCATTCCAATCCTGAGACCCTTCCTATAGCATGAGATGTGATGTCTCAATGCTTCTAATACCAAACCTGAGATCCTTCCTATAACATGAGATGTGATATCCAACTCCTTCCATTCCAATCCTGGACCCTTCCTATAGCATGAGATGTGATATCTCAATGCTTATACCAAACCTGAGACCCTTCCTATAGCATGAGATGTGATATCCAACTCCTTCCCATTCCAATCCTGAGACCCTTCCTATAGCCTGAGATGTGATATCTGAATGCCTCTAATACCAAACCTGAGATCCTTCCTCTAACATGAAATGTGATTTCCAACTCCTTCACTTTCCAAACCTGAGAGCCTATCTATAGCATGAGATGTGATATCCAAGTCCTTCCCATTCCAATCCTTAGACCCTTCCTACAGCATGCAATATGATATCTCAATGATTCTAATAAAAAACCTGAGACCCGTCCTATAACATGAGATTGATATCCAACTCCTTCCCATTCCAATCCTGAGACACTTCCGAAAGCAGAGATGTGATATCTCAATGTTTATACCAAACCTGAGACCCTTCCTATAACATGAGATGTGATATCCAACTCCTTCCCGTTCCAAACCTGAGACCCTTCCTTTAGCATGAGATGTGATATCCAGCTCCTTCCCATTCCAATCCTGAGACACTTCCGATAGCATGAGATGTGATATCTCAATGCTTCTAATATCAAAACTGAGACCCTCCCTATAGCATGATATGTGATATCTAAGTCCTTCCCATTCCAATCCTGAGACCCTTCCTATAGCATGAGATGTGATATCTCAATGCTTCTACCAAACCTGAGACCCTTCCTTTAGCATGAGATGTGATATCCAACTCCTTCCCATTCCAATCCTGAGACCCTTCCTATAGCATGAGAGGTGATATCTCAATACTTCTAATACCAAACCTGAGATCCTTCCGATAACATGAGATGTGATATCTCAATACTTCTAATACCAAACCTGAGATCCATCCTATAACATGAGATGTGATATCCAAATCCTTCCCCTTCCAAACCTGAGACCCTCCCTTTTTTTTTTTTTTTTTTTTTTATTATTGGTTTTATATGGTTTAAAAAGAAAAACCTTTAAAACAAATCACGAGAGACATTTCTTTCCACTTCTTTCGTCAACAGTGTGTTGTTCTAAACACTTTCACGGACCACTCCTCCTACTGTCTCGATCGGTTCTTTTAGCCGTATTTTCAGTTCTTTCAACAATTGAACTAGACTAAACATGATTTTACGATCAACACCCTCAAACATAGCTTTCCACCAATCATCAGCAGTATAGGTGCTTCGTGTCATAAATAACGGTCCAAATAGCTTAGTTCGCAAAGATCGAAATTCCGGACAGAATAGCGTCAAGTGTTTTAGTGTCTCTGTCGAGCATTTACAGAAGCGACATGTTAAGTCGCCAGGTTTCTTGTTTAGCCAAGTGCTTGTGCGATCTTTAGTCATGAACAGATTGAGCCGAAAGTGCAGATATATTGCTCTTGAAATTTGGTCGGGAAATTGCATCAGATAAGGTTGTAATTTGTCTAGCTCTCTTGCCTCTGGTGGTGCTTCTCTTAAAAGACGTGAGCTGGATCTCTCGTTACAAGTTTGATGCCAGTCCGCACTCCGTAATTTTCGTTTGGCCATCTCTGGATTTTCGAGTAAAGTTGTAATATTAATATTATTTGCATCCAGAATTTCAGTGCAATGTCGATTCCATTTAGCCAACATTGTGTATTCGGGCTCTAAATCTGTTTTATGGATTATTTTAAATGGGGGAGCTGCGTTGGTAAGCTGTGATTTCCTATATAGAGTTAGAGCGTTCCAGCAAACTTTCGCTTGTATGGAAGTCAATCCTAGTTCGAATCTTACGTTGCTGGTCGGACATCCTTTAGCGATATGTAACGCTCTTGTCCAGAAGTTGTTTTCGAGTGTGTTCCATAGCTCATATGAGCAGCCAAACATATTTTCGGCACCATAAATCATGGTCGGTATTGCTTTTTGTATGTAAAAGTTAATCACTGGTTTTATGGAGAATTTCCCGAATTTTTTGTTTATGCACGCAGCTTGACAAGCCAGTTGTTGACATTTCCTTTTGGCGGCCTCCACCCAGGGATTGTCGTTTATGTGTGCACTTATTATGGAACCCAAATATTTTATGTGAGTGGAGATCTTGAGAGGTATTTTTTCCAAGTGCCACACAAATTGGATTGGTCTGTTTTTGTTGACCGATAAGTTGCGAAATATCAAAATTTCACATTTCTTTTTGTTTAAACATAACTTATTTTCCGTTACATATCTTTCTAAGGCATCTAGTTTTCGCTGTAGGCCGACCGGTGTGACGTCCAGGATTAAGAGATCATCCGCATACAACAAATGGCCCAAATGTGAGCCGTGAATTTTAGGTGGAAAGGCTTTTGCCACATTTAGTGCATCTCCAATGTCAGAAATAAAAAGGTTAAACACAATTGCAGCCAAGGGGCATCCTTGTTTAACTCCTTTATGAGTTGGAATTAAAGGAGATAAGGAGCCTCCTTGGTCAAGTCTGACCTGCATAGTGGTGTTAGAATGGAGCTCTTTTATTGCGTCTAAAAGGTCTACTGGACACTTCCAATCTTTGAGTTTCTCCCACAAAATGTGGCGGTCAACACTATCAAAAGCGTGTGAAAAATCGATAGATGCGATATAGATGGAAGTGTTGGTTCGTATTGACTCCATTTTTAGTAAATTTAGCAAAAGGGTGTTGAGCCCGCAACCAACGCCTTTAACAAATCCTGCTTGTCGAGAGTCATTACGATGGTTTTTATGTGCCCATGATTTTAGCATTTGCTGAAGTTGAGTTGCGTAGATTTTTCCTATCACGTCAAGCAAGGCGACAGGTCGATAATCTCTCGGGTCTAGTCTGTTCCCCTTTTTGAAAATTGGCACAATTATAGCATTTTTCCAAGATCTTGGGGTAGCACGTTTTATTTTTATACGTTCGAAAAGAAGTAGACAAAGCTTTGCCCATTCTTTCGGATTTTGTTTCATTATATAATTCGTGAGACCGTCCGGCCCAGGAGCTCTGGATGCATTAGAGTTCGTGATTGTGTTTTTAATGTCGTTTAAATCGAACTCAAGAGTCCACGGAATTTTATGCTCATTTGTGCTTTTGTATTCCACTTCAAGTGAATTAAACAATTGTGTATAGTGTTTTATCCAAGTTTCTTGACAAATCGGAGATACTTGAAGTGCTGTTTGTGGGGCGGCAAAGTTGTTTATTACACGCCAAAAATCAGCTGAGTTTTTATTTTTGAGTTTGCACATCATTTCTTCAGAATCATTCTGCAAGATTGTGGCATAGTAGTTATTTCTCCAGTTTCTATGTTTTTGCATTAGACGTTTTTTAGTTACAGCATATAGTTCTTTGTTATTTCTAGGTAACATCCTTATGTCTTTACGTAAACTTCGTTTTTGTTGTAAGACTTGAAGATCAGACTTATGTTTGTGCTGTATTTTTTGTTGTTTGAGTCCTTGTTTACGTTCCACGAATTGGATCAACAGGTGTTGATATTCAGTCTCCCCAGGGCTGTTCTGCAGGGCAGTTGTAACCGCATTTATGTCCTTTGTTTTCAGATTAAGGCGAATTCTTCCCGATCGATACACAGTGTCGTAAGGCCATAGTTGTTGGGAGGTCTGGCTATGGGCATTGAACGACATCCTTAGCATGTCGTGATCACTATGTTTCATTTTGGTGACCACGAGTTGATATACGTTGGCTGCAAGGTCTTCGGACGCGAAGAGATAGTCTATCGTTGAAGATTGATTGTCACGTCTCCATGTAGGTTGAGCCGGGATATCACCCGGTGTGTTTCCATTCAAACATGTGAAATTTCTCAGATTCATTTCATTCATCCAAAGCTGACCTTTTTTCTCATTGACTTTATGATTCTCAAAGTTTCCTTTTGATGCTAAATTCAGTTTTAGGCAGTCGGCGTTGAAGTCACCACAGAGCAGAACCAAGGGTCTGTTTGTATTTTCCATTATATTATCCAGTATGGCAGTCACCTGGTCAATAAATTTGGCGACGCCAGTTGTAGTGTGATTCCAATAAAGATTAATTATGTGCATAGATTCAGATTTGTCTAGGGAGTTAATACCCACTTTAGCAATTTGTATATACGGTGAAACATTTTCTGTTTCAATTATTCTGAGTCCACGGTCTTTTTTGACCGCTATCAGGAGGCCAGACATGGGCCTACCTTTGGATGGTTTGATGGCTGGATTTGCCACTATCTCAAAGGCAGGCAGCAGCGGACAGGTTGTCAGCCAAGTTTCTTGCAGACAAATCAGATCTAGATTGTTCGTCCAAGGAGAGTTGAATAGATGAACGAATCCGCGTGTATTCCAAGATCCGAGAATAAAGTGCTGGGGTGAACTCCAGTTTGAACGTTAATCATGGTTTTTGTTGTTTAAGTTTGCAGCTAACCATGCCCAATTTCCATCTTCTGAATCGTTCTTTTGAGTTATTTCATTGTTTTTATGCAGTCCGTCGACCGTTATTTGGATTTGTTCGTTCACGTGGAACTGAGATTTTACAAGGTCCC
Source organism: Ambystoma mexicanum (assembly GCF_040938575.1). Taxonomy (NCBI): domain Eukaryota; kingdom Metazoa; phylum Chordata; class Amphibia; order Caudata; family Ambystomatidae; genus Ambystoma; species Ambystoma mexicanum. Next base: position 13,049,415 of record NW_027182455.1, on the reverse strand, counting down.
TTGATTTGATCTCAGTTCGAGATAGTGTGTCGGATTTCAAGACTTTGAAATCCTTATCTTTTATGCCCGAGATAGTTCTTTTCTTTGAAGTTTGCAGTCCTTTGTCGTGTGTATTATTCAGACAAGGCACTGGAGTTTTGTCAACTATGCTCAATGGATATAGGTCAAAGCCTAGGGATAGCAGTGCAGGTACTGCATCCAGCAGTATCTCGCGGATAATTTTAGAGGCGAGGTGTAGCGTCACCGTGTCATTTCTTTCTTCACAGTGAAACTCCACTATTTTCACGTCATCAGAGGTGAGTGTTCGCAAACTAGGGATTAAGTAGAATAGTTTGGATAAGTAATGTCGATTTAGAATCATGTTATCACAACAGTCGAGTCTTTCTAGGATAAGTTTTTCGAAAGAAGATTCCTTTTTTGTTGTTTTTGATTTGGGCATCTTGTTTTTTGAGCTTAGGTTACATACGTCACTCCACTGTTTGAGCATAGGCTGTTGTTTGGACTTTGTGCGACCTGAGCTGTTCAAGTCACTTATTCCGGTTTCCCTGAATTTGTCGACAACCTCCTCTATGCTGCGGTCCCGTTCGTGATCCTTCTGGGTCTTTGGCACCATCTTAAGCCGCCTTTCGGCTAGTATTTCAATAGGTGAGTCAAGATTTCCGGATAACTCAGTGATCGTTCGAATGGCCTTTTCTTCCGTCATGTGAGAAACCATTGATTGACCCGCAGCCATATCGTGATCCATAGTGCATGAGGCCGCCAGTTTGGCTCGTCTTTCGGCCATTGTTACAAACGGTGAATCCAGGTTGTCATTTCGATCAGAGTTTATGTCGACAGCACAAATGATCGTGCATGTACGTCGTGTCTTTGTTGATTTTTGAGTGTCTGAAGCTGTAGCGGACCGTTCTTTCTCTGTGTTGTCATTTGGATGTAAAGCTTCAGCTCCTAGATGTTTAAGGGGGGAGCTCTCATTTGCCAGATCTATCAGCTCTTCTGTTTGGTTTGTTTCATCATCATCATATGTTGATAGATTTATCAGATCTAGATCATCGTCTAAGGTTCTTTCTGGAGAGCAACGTTTGGCATTAGGGTTTCCACTTTTTTGGGAGGTTTTTGGATTAGTAGGGTTGAAGAGATTACTTCTCGAGTCAGCAACTGCTAAGTTCACTGCTTTCAAGTTTCGCAGAAACTTTCTGGAACCGTTTACGCGTCTCATGTTATTAGATGGTAAATTTTTAGATTTTTTCTCACAGTTGTCGGGCTTCACTGCAACATGTTTAGGCACTGGTTTAGGCTGCTGTTTATTTTTTTTGAAAATGTCGTAAAGCTCCACACTAGTGGAGGTCAGAGCCACACTCGATTTTATCGGTATTCTGTTTTCGTTTGTGTCAATTCGCTTTGGTACTGGTTCGCTTCCAGAAGATGATGCCGGTTGAGGGTCAGCGTGTGCCGGATTGCACGGAAGGCTGCTAATTTCGATCATCTCGTCAAATGTGACTGTCGTTTGCAGGGACAAATCCTTATCCTGTACATTAGATGGTAAAATAACACACTCATTTAATGGGTGTAGACCAACGGCCTGGATAGCGATCGTATCAGACAGATCTGTTGTGTTTTGTTTTTGGGTCTCTGGGTTATGGCTCAATGTATTTCGGTTTCCTTGTTGTATTATAGTTGTTACATCAGTCATATTATCAGTGTCACTTTGTATCTTCGCAGAGCTGGATACTACCGGATTGATGCTACACACCGACTTCCCCGGCTGTTCTCTAAAAAGTTTTAGAGCTTCTCGTGCTACTTCTGCCAGTAATTTTTTGTCTTCCATATTGTTAGATGCAAAGCTACAGACCGAGTTTAGAATACGGTCAATTTTGTCATTAGAAGAATTGAGTTTATTGTACTGTTTCGTTTCATTCCTTTCTAGTTCAGTTATTTTTGTATTAAGAAGAGCAATTAGAGTTGTAAGATCTTTTATGTTTTCGTTCATCTGCTCATAAAGTTTTAAGAAGGGTGCAATTGAAATTCCCATTGATGCGATGATGATAGCTTGTAAGTCTTTAGGAGCAGATGCATTTCGTAGTATCTCTTGTTTTTTGCTCGAGCGTGCTTGTTGTGATGAGTTTAGTCGTCTGGAGGATCTAATTTTGGGATAGGGACGCTCCATGATCGAGGAGTCAGATGATGAGGTTTCTGAGTCAGAAACATTTAGTAAATGTAGTTGTCTGTCAGTTTTGGAGCGATCGACATGTTCAGCTGAGGAAGGGTCAGAGCTCATTTGGTCAATGAGACGGTCTGTAGTGGAAATGACTTTTTGCTTTTTTACCTGTGAGCAACGCAGCGGTGATAAACTGTCTGTGTTAATCCAGCTGCGTTTGGTTCCCGCAAATGCTATGCGAGTATTACACTGGGGTCCGCTTTGTGTGGCTTCATGGATCACTTGTTCTCGCCGTTCGTTTCTAGCCATGATGTGACCTTGCTCCTCTGTTACTGCATATCGGTTTTGTTGGAGTTTAGTCATTAGTGCCAGATCAGTAATTAATTTGTTGGCAATGTCTAGGGAATGTCTGCGGGTCCCGGGACCTTGTGTTTTGAGTGTCTCAGTACAAGCTTCCAAGTTTGGTAATGTGGAAAATATAGGTAGATTTCTACTCGTGTCATCTCTTTGTGGAGTTTCAGAACACAGAGCGTGTGCTGTTTTAGTTGTTGGTGTATCCATTGCATCATTGACAGCCGAGTTGTCCTGATTAAACAAGGCCGCTGCATCGCTGGACATACAACAGAGAGGTGATGAATGCCGTCCGACACTATCACCCCTGCTCTCAGAATTGGTTATTAGATTGTGTAGATTGCTGTTACATCCATCTGATTTCATGGGATTCGAAGTGTCATTCACCTCGATGTTGGATTCATCGTAACACAGTGTGTTCGAATGACTTTCATCAGTGAGGTTGTGTTTTTGTGTGTGTTCGGTAACCATCATTGTTACTAGTGTCCCTTCCGTAAAGTCTGGCAATGTGTTCGCAACGATTCCATGATTGTCCTGACAAGCACTGCGTAATAGACTGTCTGTGATAGGGTCCAGGCAGTTGGTTGGATTCTCTGCTGGGCACTGCTCAATGGGAGTGTGTACTAAGACATCATCGACATAATCAGCATTTAGTTCCTTAATGTTGATGTCCGCCTCGACCATTGTGCGAGTAGTGTTCCCTAGCTCAGAGAAAGCTTGTGTATTCAAGGTACTTACAGTTGTTATGTTGTACTCCTCACGAGGAGCAGTGTCTGTCAGCTCGGCATTAGAGTGTGTGTCCGTTGCAGACCATTTCCGGGTTTGTGCACGAGTCTTGGCAAGGTGCATCGTGTTCGAGGAAAGTGGAGTTGTTTGTTTCAGGGCGTCAGCGTACATCAGCAGCTACTGCTAGCGTGTTGTTTGAGTCGGCAGGGCGGCAGGGCGGCCGATTCACCAGCCGCAGAATCACGCAGAACAGCAAAACAGCACGATACTCGCCCTTTCGCCGAGGGCTTACGCCGCAAGGGCGGGGAGGCGGCTCTTTTAAAGTCAGCTGATCCTCGATTTACAGCTGACTTAAAGGCACACGCACCTCCTGAAAGCTTTAGTCCGCTTTGATGTTAGCAGCGTTAACACTCCACAGCACGCGCAGGACACCAGAGGGACACCAGAGGGGGTTCACCACAGTTCTCCACAGCAAAACAGCACGATACTCGCCCTTTCGCCGAGGGCTTACGCCGCAAGGGCGGGGAGGCGGCTCTTTTAAAGTCAGCTGATCCTCGATTTACAGCTGACTTAAAGGCACACGCACCTCCTGAAAGCTTTAGTCCGCTTTGATGTTAGCAGCGTTAACACTCCACAGCACGCGCAGGACACCAGAGGGACACCAGAGGGGGTTCACCACAGTTCTCCACAGCAAAACAGCACGATACTCGCCCTTTCGCCGAGGGACCCTCCCTTTAGCATGAGATGTGATATCCAAATCCTTCCCATTCCAATCCTGAGACCCTTCTGATAGCATAAGATATGATATCTCAATGCTTCTATACCAAACCTGAGATCCTTCCGATAGCATGAGATGTGATATCTCAATACTTCTAATACCAAACCTGAGATCCTTCCTATAACATGAGATGTGATATCCAAATCCTTATCTTCCAAACCTGAGACCCTCCCTTTAGCATGAGATGTGATATCCAACTCCTTCCCATTCCAATCCTGAGACTCTTCTGATAGCATAAGATATGATATCTCAATGCTTCTATACCAAACCTGAGATCCTTCTGATAGCATGAGATGTGATATCTCAATACTTCTAATACCAAACCTGAGATCCTACCTCTAACATGAAATGTGATATCCAACTCTTTCCCCTTGCAAACCTGAGAGCCTTCCTATAGCATGAGATGTGATATCCAAGTCCTTCCCATTCCAATCCTGAGACCCTTCCTATAACATGAGATGTGATATCCAACTCCTTCCCATTCCAACCTGAGACCCTTCCTATAGCATGAGATGGGATATCCAACTCCTTCCAAATCCAATCCCGATACCCTTCCGATAGCATGAGATCTGATATCCCAATGCTTCTACCAAACCTGAGACCCATACTATGGCATGAGATGTGATATCAAACTCCTTCCCATTCTAATCCTGAGACCCTTCCTATAGCTTGAGATGTGATATCCAACTCCTTCCCATTCCAATTCTGAGACCCTTCCTATACCATGAGACTTGATATCTCAATGCTTCTAATACCAAACCTGAGACCCGTCCTATAACATGAGATGTGATATCCAACTCCTTCCCATTCCAATCCTGAGACCCTTCCTATAGCATGAGATGTGATATCTCAATGCTTCTAATATCAAACTTGAGACCCTCCCTATAGCATGAGATGTGATACCCAAGTCCTTCCCATTCCAATCCTGAGACACTTCCTATAGCATGAGATGTGATATCTCAATGCTTCTAATACCAAACCTGAGACTCTTCCTATAACATGAGATGGGATATCCAACTCCTTTCCATTCCAATCCTGAGACCCTTTCGATAGCAGAGATGTGATATCTCAATGTTTATACCAAACCTGAGACCCTTCCTACGGCATGAGATGTCATATTCAACTCCTTCCCATTCCAATCCTGAGACCCTTCCTATAGCATGAGATGTGATATCCAACTCCTTCCCATTCCAATCATGAGACCCTTCCTATAGCATGAGATGTGATGTCTCAATGCTTCTAATACCAAACCTGAGATCCTTCCTATAACATGAGATGTGATATCCAACTCCTTCCATTCCAATCCTGGACCCTTCCTATAGCATGAGATGTGATATCTCAATGCTTATACCAAACCTGAGACCCTTCCTATAGCATGAGATGTGATATCCAACTCCTTCCCATTCCAATCCTGAGACCCTTCCTATAGCCTGAGATGTGATATCTCAATGCCTCTAATACCAAACCTGAGATCCTTCCTCTAACATGAAATGTGATATCCAACTCCTTCACTTTCCAAACCTGAGAGCCTATCTATAGCATGAGATGTGATATCCAAGTCCTTCCCATTCCAATCCTTAGACCCTTCCTACAGCATGCAATATGATATCTCAATGATTCTAATAAAAAACCTGAGACCCGTCCTATAACATGAGATGGGATATCCAACTCCTTCCCATTCCAATTCTGAGACACTTCCGATAGCAGAGATGTGATATCTCAATGTTTATACCAAACCTGAGACCCTTCCTATAACATGAGATGTGATATCCAACTCCTTCCCGTTCCAAACCTGAGACCCTTCCTTTAGCATGAGATGTGATATCCAGCTCCTTCCCATTCCAATCCTGAGACACTTCCGATAGCATGAGATGTGATATCTCAATGCTTCTAATATCAAAACTGAGACCCTCCCTATAGCATGATATGTGATATCTAAGTCCTTCCCATTCCAATCCTGAGACCCTTCCTATAGCATGAGATGTGATATCTCAATGCTTCTACCAAACCTGAGACCCTTCCTTTAGCATGAGATGTGATATCCAACTCCTTCCCATTCCAATCCTGAGACCCTTCCTATAGCATGAGAGGTGATATCTCAATACTTCTAATACCAAACCTGAGATCCTTCCGATAACATGAGATGTGATATCTCAATACTTCTAATACCAAACCTGGGATCCATCCTATAACATGAGATGTGATATCCAAATCCTTCCCCTTCCAAACCTGAGACCCTCCCTTTAGCATGAGATGTGATATCCAACTCCTTCCCATTCCAATCCTGAGACCCTTCTGATAGCATAAGATATGATATCTCAATGCTTCTATACCAAACCTGAGATCCTTCCGATAGCATGAGATGTGATATCTCAATACTTCTAATACCAAACCTGAGATCCTTCCTATAACATGAGATGTGATATCCAAATCCTTATCTTCCAAACCCGAGACCCTCCCTTTAGCATGAGATGTGATATCCAACTCCTTCCCATTCCAATCCTGAGACTCTTCTGATAGCATAAGATATGATATCTCAATGCTTCTATACCAAACCTGAGATCCTTCTGATAGCATGAGATGTGATATCTCAATACTTCTAATACCAAACCTGAGATCCTACCTCTAACATGAAATGTGATATCCAACTCTTTCCCCTTGCAAACCTGAGAGCCTTCCTATAGCATGAGATGTGATATCCAAGTCCTTCCCATTCCAATCCTGAGACCCTTCCTATAACATGAGATGTGATATCCAACTCCTTCCCATTCCAACCTGAGACCCTTCCTATAGCATGAGATGGGATATCCAACTCCTTCCAAATCCAATCCCGATACCCTTCCGATAGCATGAGATCTGATATCCCAATGCTTCTACCAAACCTGAGACCCATACTATGGCATGAGATGTGATATCAAACTCCTTCCCATTCTAATCCTGAGACCCTTCCTATAGCTTGAGATGTGATATCCAACTCCTTCCCATTCCAATTCTGAGACCCTTCCTTTATCATGAGATGTGATATCTCAATGCTTCTAATACCAAACCTGAGACCCGTCCTATAACATGAGATGTGATATCCAAATCCTTCCCCTTCCAAACCTTAGACCCTTCCTTTATCATGAGATGTGATAGCCAACTCCTTCCCATTCCAATCTTGAGACCCTTCCGATATCATGAAATGTGATATCTCAATGCTTCTAATATCAAACTTGAGACCCTCCCTATAACATGAGATGGGAATATCCAACTCCTTCCCATTCCAATCCTGAGACCCTTCCGATAGCACAGATGTGATATCTCAATGCTTATACCAAACCTGAGATCCTTCCTATAACATGAGATGTGATATCCAACTCCTTCCCATTCCAATCCTGAGACACTTCCTATAGCATGAGATGTGATATCTCACTGCTTATATCAAACCTGAGACCCTTCCTATAGCATGAGATGTGATATCCAACTCCTTCCCATTCCAATCCTGAGACCCTTCCTATAGCATGAGATGTGATATCTCAATGCTTCTAATATCAAACTTGAGACCCTCCCTATAGCATGAGATGTGATACCCAAGTCCTTCCCATTCCAATCCTGAGACACTTCCTATAGCATGAGATGTGATATCCAACTGCTTCCCATTCCAATCCTGAGACCCTTCCTATAGCATGAGATGTGATATCTCTATGCTTCTAATACCAAACCTGAGATCCTTCCTCTAACATGAAATGTGATATCCAACTCCTTCCCTTTCCAAACCTAAGAGCCTATCTATAGCATGAGATGTGATATCCAAGTCCTTCACATTCCAACCCTTAGACCCTTCCTACAGCATGCAATATGATATCTCAATGATTCTAATAACAAACCTGAGACCCGTCCTATAACATGAGATGGGATATTCAACTCCTTCCCATTCCAATCCTGAGACTCTTCCGATAGCAGAGATGTGATATCTCAATGCTTATACCAAACCTGAGACCCTTCCTATAACATGAGATGTGATATCCAAATCCTTCCCGTTCCAAACCTGAGACCCTTCCTTTAGCATGAGATGTGATATCCAGCTCCTTCCCATTCCAATCCTGAGACACTTCCGATAGCATGAGATGTGATATCTCAATGCTTCTAATATCAAAACTGAGACCCTCCCTATAGCATGATATGTGATATCTAAGTCCTTCCCATTCCAATCCTGAGACCCTCCCTATAGCATGAGATGTGATATCCAACTCCTTCCCATTCCAATCCTGAGACCCTTCCTATAGCATGAGATATGATATCTCAATACTTCTAATACCAAACGTGAGATCCTTCCGATAACATGAGATGTGATATCCAAATCCTTCCCCTTCCAAACCTGAGACCCTCCCTTTAGCATGAGATGTGATATCCAACTCCTTCCTATTCCAATCCTGAGACTCTTCTGATAGCATGAGATGTGATATCTCAATGCTTCTAATACCAAACCTGAGATCCTTCCGATAGCATGAGATGTGATATCTCAATGCTTCTAATACCAAACCTGAGATCCTTCCTATAACATGGGATGTGATATCCAAATCCTTCCCCTTCCAAACCTGAGACCCTCCCTTTAGCATGAGATGTGATATCCAACTCCTTCCCATTCCATTCCTGAGACCCTTCTGATAGCATGAGATGTGATATCTCAATGCCTCTAATACCAAACCTGAGATCCTACCTCTAACATGAAATGTGATATCCAACTCTTTCCCCTTCCAAACCTGAGAGCCTTCCTATAGCATGAGATGTGATATCCAACTCCTTCCCATTCCAATTCTGAGACCCTTCCTATACTATGAGACTTGATATCTCAATGCTTCTAATACCAAACCTGAGACCCGTAATATAACATGAGATGTGATATCCAAATCCTTCCCCTTCCAAACCTTAGACCCTTCCTTTATCATGAGATGTGATATCCAACTCCTTCCCATTCCAATCCTGAGACCCTTCCGATATCATGAGATGTGATATCTCAAAGCTTCTAATATCAAACTTGAGACCCTCCCTATAGCATGAGATGTGATATCCAAGTCCTTCCCATTCCAATCCTGAGACCCTTCCTATAGCATGAGATGTGATATCTCAATGCTTCTAATACCAAACCTGAGACCCTTCTTATAACATGAGATGGGAATATCCAACTCCTTCCCATTCCAATCCTGAGACCCTTCCGATAGCAGAGATGTGATATCTCAATGCTTATACCAAACCTGAGATCCTTCCTATAACATGAGATGTGATATCCAACTCCTTCCCATTCCAATCCTGAGACACTTCCTATAGCATGAGATGTGATATCTCACTGCTTATACCAAACCTGAGACCCTTCCCATAGCATGAAATGTGATATCCAACTCCTTCCCATTCCAATCCTCAGACCCTTCCTATAGCATGAGATGTGATATCTCAATGCTTCTAATATCAAACTTGAGACCCTACCTATAGCATGAGATGTGATATCCAAGTCCTTCCCATTCCAATCCTGAGACACTTCCTATAGCATGAGATGTGATATCTCAATGCTTCTAATACCAAACCTGAGACTCTTCCTATGACATGAGATGGGATATCCAACTCCTTCCCATTCCAATCCTGAGACCCTTTTGATAGCAGAGATGTGATATCTCAATGTTTATACCAAACCTGAGACCCTTCCTACGGCATGAGATGTCATATTCAACTCCTTCCCATTCCAATCCTGAGACCCTTCCTATAGCATGAGATGTGATATCCAACTCCTTCCCATTCCAATCCTGAGACCCTTCCTATAGCATGAGATGTGATGTCTCAATGCTTCTAATACCAAACCTGAGATCCTTCCTATAACATGAGATGTGATATCCAACTCCTTCCATTCCAATCCTGGACCCTTCCTATAGCATGAGATGTGATATCTCAATGCTTATACCAAACCTGAGACCCTTCCTATAGCATGAGATGTGATATCCAACTCCTTCCCATTCCAATCCTGAGACCCTTCCTATAGCCTGAGATGTGATATCTGAATGCCTCTAATACCAAACCTGAGATCCTTCCTCTAACATGAAATGTGATTTCCAACTCCTTCACTTTCCAAACCTGAGAGCCTATCTATAGCATGAGATGTGATATCCAAGTCCTTCCCATTCCAATCCTTAGACCCTTCCTACAGCATGCAATATGATATCTCAATGATTCTAATAAAAAACCTGAGACCCGTCCTATAACATGAGATGGATATCCAACTCCTTCCCATTCCAATCCTGAGACACTTCCGAAAGCAGAGATGTGATATCTCAATGTTTATACCAAACCTGAGACCCTTCCTATAATATGAGATGTGATATCCAACTCCTTCCCGTTCCAAACCTGAGACCCTTCCTTTAGCATGAGATGTGATATCCAGCTCCTTCCCATTCCAATCCTGAGACACTTCCGATAGCATGAGATGTGATATCTCAATGCTTCTAATATCAAAACTGAGACCCTCCCTATAGCATGATATGTGATATCTAAGTCCTTCCCATTCCAATCCTGAGACCCTTCCTATAGCATGAGATGTGATATCTCAATGCTTCTACCAAACCTGAGACCCTTCCTTTAGCATGAGATGTGATATCCAACTCCTTCCCATTCCAATCCTTAGACCCTTCCTATAGCATGAGAGGTGATATCTCAATACTTCTAATACCAAACCTGAGATCCTTCCGATAACATGAGATGTGATATCTCAATACTTCTAATACCAAACCTGAGATCCATCCTATAACATGAGATGTGATATCCAAATCCTTCCCCTTCCAAACCTGAGACCCTCCCTTTAGCATGAGATGTGATATCCAAATCCTTCCCATTCCAATCCTGAGACCCTTCTGATAGCATAAGATATGATATCTCAATGCTTCTATACCAAACCTGAGATCCTTCCGATAGCATGAGATGTGATATCTCAATACTTCTAATACCAAACCTGAGATCCTTCCTATAATATGAGATGTGATATCCAAATCCTTATCTTCCAAACCTGAGACCCTCCCTTTAGCATGAGATGTGATATCCAACTCCTTCCCATTCCAATCCTGAGACTCTTCTGATAGCATAAGATATGATATCTCAATGCTTCTATACCAAACCTGAGATCCTTCTGATAGCATGAGATGTGATATCTCAATACTTCTAATACCAAACCTGAGATCCTACCTCTAACATGAAATGTGATATCCAACTCTTTCCCCTTGCAAACCTGAGAGCCTTCCTATAGCATGAGATGTGATATCCAAGTCCTTCCCATTCCAATCCTGAGACCCTTCCTATAACATGAGATGTGATATCCAACTCCTTCCCATTCCAACCTGAGACCCTTCCTATAGCATGAGATGGGATATCCAACTCCTTCCAAATCCAATCCCGATACCCTTCCGATAGCATGAGATCTGATATCCCAATGCTTCTACCAAACCTGAGACCCATACTATGGCATGAGATGTGATATCAAACTCCTTCCCATTCTAATCCTGAGACCCTTCCTATAGCTTGAGATGTGATATCCAACTCCTTCCCATTCCAATTCTGAGACCCTTCCTATACCATGAGACTTGATATCTCAATGCTTCTAATACCAAACCTGAGACCCGTCCTATAACATGAGATGTGATATCCAAATCCTTCCCCTTCCAAACCTTAGACCCTTCCGATAGCAGAGATGTGATATCTCAATGCTTATACCAAACCTGAGATCCTTCCTATAACATGAGATGTGATATCCAACTCCTTCCCATTCCAATCCTGAGACACTTCCTATAGCATGAGATGTGATATCTCACTGCTTATACCAAACCTGAGACCCTTCCTATAGCATGAGATGTGATATCCAACTCCTTCCCATTCCAATCCTGAGACCCTTCCTATAGCATGAGATGTGATATCTCAATGCTTCTAATATCAAACTTGAGACCCTCCCTATAGCATGAGATGTGATATCCAACTCCTTCCCATTCCAACCTGAGACCCTTCCTATAGCATGAGATGGGATATCCAACTCCTTCCAAATCCAATCCCGATACCCTTCCGATAGCATGAGATCTGATATCCCAATGCTTCTACCAAACCTGAGACCCATACTATGGCATGAGATGTGATATCAAACTCCTTCCCATTCTAATCCTGAGACCCTTCCTATAGCTTGAGATGTGATATCCAACTCCTTCCCATTCCAATTCTGAGACCCTTCCTATACCATGAGACTTGATATCTCAATGCTTCTAATACCAAACCTGAGACCCGTCCTATAACATGAGATGTGATATCCAAATCCTTCCCCTTCCAAACCTTAGACCCTTCCGATAGCAGAGATGTGATATCTCAATGCTTATACCAAACCTGAGATCCTTCCTATAACATGAGATGTGATATCCAACTCCTTCCCATTCCAATCCTGAGACACTTCCTATAGCATGAGATGTGATATCTCACTGCTTATACCAAACCTGAGACCCTTCCTATAACATGAGATGTGATATCCAACTCCTTCCCGTTCCAAACCTGAGACCCTTCCTTTAGCATGAGATGTGATATCCAGCTCCTTCCCATTCCAATCCTGAGACACTTCCGATAGCATGAGATGTGATATCTCAATGCTTCTAATATCAAAACTGAGACCCTCCCTATAGCATGATATGTGATATCTAAGTCCTTCCCATTCCAATCCTGAGACCCTTCCTATAGCATGAGATGTGATATCTCAATGCTTCTACCAAACCTGAGACCCTTCCTTTAGCATGAGATGTGATATCCAACTCCTTCCCATTCCAATCCTGAGACCCTTCCTATAGCATGAGAGGTGATATCTCAATACTTCTAATACCAAACCTGAGATCCTTCCGATAACATGAGATGTGATATCTCAATACTTCTAATACCAAACCTGAGATCCATCCTATAACATGAGATGTGATATCCAAATCCTTCCCCTTCCAAACCTGAGACCCTCCCTTTAGCATGAGATGTGATATCCAACTCCTTCCCATTCCAATCCTGAGACCCTTCTGATAGCATAAGATATGATATCTCAATGCTTCTATACCAAACCTGAGATCCTTTCGATAGCATGAGATGTGATATCTCAATACTTCTAATACCAAACCTGAGATCCTTCTTATAACATGAGATGTGATATCCAAATCCTTATCTTCCAAACCTGAGACCCTCCCTTTAGCATGATATGTGATATCCAACTCCTTCCCATTCCAATCCTGAGACTCTTCTGATAGCATAAGATATGATATCTCAATGCTTCTATACCAAACCTGAGATCCTTCTGATAGCATGAGATGTGATATCTCAATACTTCTAATACCAAACCTGAGATCCTACCTCTAACATGAAATGTGATATCCAACTCTTTCCCCTTGCAAACCTGAGAGCCTTCCTATAGCATGAGATGTGATATCCAAGTCCTTCCCATTCCAATCCTGAGACCCTTCCTATAACATGAGATGTGATATCCAACTCCTTCCCATTCCAACCTGAGACCCTTCCTATAGCATGAGATGGGATATCCAACTCCTTCCAAATCCAATCCCGATACCCTTCCGATAGCATGAGATCTGATATCCCAATGCTTCTACCAAACCTGAGACCCATACTATGGCATGAGATGTGATATCAAACTCCTTCCCATTCTAATCCTGAGACCCTTCCTATAGCTTGAGATGTGATATCCAACTCCTTCCCATTCCAATTCTGAGACCCTTCCTATACCATGAGACTTGATATCTCAATGCTTCTAATACCAAACCTGAGACCCGTCCTATAACATGAGATGTGATATCCAAATCCTTCCCCTTCCAAACCTTAGACCCTTCCTTTATCATGAGATGTGATAGCCAACTCCTTCCCATTCCAATCTTGAGACCCTTCCGATATCATGAAATGTGATATCTCAATGCTTCTAATATCAAACTTGAGACCCTCCCTATAACATGAGATGGGAATATCCAACTCCTTCCCATTCCAATCCTGAGACCTTTCTGATAGCAGAGATGTGATATCTCAATGCTTATACCAAACCTGAGATCCTTCCTATAACATGAGATGTGATATCCAACTCCTTCCCATTCCAATCCTGAGACACTTCCTATAGCATGAGATGTGATATCTCACTGCTTATACCAAACCTGAGACCCTTCCTATAGCATGAGATGTGATATCCAACTCCTTCCCATTCCAATCCTGAGACCCTTCCTATAGCATGAGATGTGATATCTCAATGCTTCTAATATCAAACTTGAGACCCTCCCTATAGCATGAGATGTGATACCCAAGTCCTTCCCATTCCAATCCTGAGACACTTCCTATAGCATGAGATGTGATATCCAACTGCTTCCCATTCCAATCCTGAGACCCTTCCTATAGCATGAGATGTGATATCTCTATGCTTCTAATACCAAACCTGAGATCCTTCCTCTAACATGAAATGTGATATCCAACTCCTTCCCTTTCCAAACCTAAGAGCCTATCTATAGCATGAGATGTGATATCCAAGTCCTTCACATTCCAACCCTTAGACCCTTCCTACAGCATGCAATATGATATCTCAATGATTCTAATAACAAACCTGAGACCCGTCCTATAACATGAGATGGGATATTCAACTCCTTCGCATTCCAATCCTGAGACTCTTCCGATAGCAGAGATGTGATATCTCAATGCTTATACCAAACCTGAGACCCTTCCTATAACATGAGATGTGATATCCAAATCCTTCCCGTTCCAAACCTGAGACCCTTCCTTTAGCATGAGATGTGATATCCAGCTCCTTCCCATTCCAATCCTGAGACACTTCCGATAGCATGAGATGTGATATCTCAATGCTTCTAATATCAAAACTGAGACCCTCCCTATAGCATGATATGTGATATCTAAGTCCTTCCCATTCCAATCCTGAGACCCTCCCTATAGCATGAGATGTGATATCCAACTCCTTCCCATTCCAATCCTGAGACCCTTCCTTTAGCATGAGATGTGATATCCAAATCCTTCCCCTTCCAAACCTGAGACCCTCCCTTTAGCATGAGATGTGATATCCAACTCCTTCCTATTCCAATCCTGAGACTCTTCTGATAGCATGAGATGTGATATCTCAATGCTTCTAATACCAAACCTGAGATCCTTCCGATAGCATGAGATGTGATATCTCAATGCTTCTAATACCAAACGTGAGATCCTTCCGATAACATGAGATGTGATATCCAAATCCTTCCCCTTCCAAACCTGAGACCCTCCCTTTAGCATGAGATGTGATATCCAACTCCTTCCTATTCCAATCCTGAGACTCTTCTGATAGCATGAGATGTGATATCTCAATGCTTCTAATACCAAACCTGAGATCCTTCCGATAGCATGAGATGTGATATCTCAATGCTTCTAATACCAAACCTGAGATCCTTCCTATAACATGAGATGTGATATCCAAATCCTTCCCCTTCCAAACCTGAGACCCTCCCTTTAGCATGGGATGTGATATCCAACTCCTTCCCATTCCATTCCTGAGACCCTTCTGATAGCATGAGATGTGATATCTCAATGCCTCTAATACCAAACCTGAGATCCTACCTCTAACATGAAATGTGATATCCAACTCTTTCCCCTTCCAAACCTGAGAGCCTTCCTATAGCATGAGATGTGATATCCAAGTCCTTCCCATTCCAATCCTGAGACCCTTCCTATAGCTTGAGATGTGATATCCAACTCCTTCCCATTCCAATTCTGAGACCCTTCCTATACTATGAGACTTGATATCTCAATGCTTCTAATACCAAACCTGAGACCCGTAATATAACATGAGATGTGATATCCAAATCCTTCCCCTTCCAAACCTTAGACCCTTCCTTTATCATGAGATGTGATATCCAACTCCTTCCCATTCCAATCCTGAGACCCTTCCGATATCATGAGATGTGATATCTCAAAGCTTCTAATATCAAACTTGAGACCCTCCCTATAGCATGAGATGTGATATCCAAGTCCTTCCCATTCCAATCCTGAGACCCTTCCTATAGCATGAGATGTGATATCTCAATGCTTCTAATACCAAACCTGAGACCCTTCTTATAACATGAGATGGGAATATCCAACTCCTTCCCATTCCAATCCTGAGACCCTTCCGATAGCAGAGATGTGATATCTCAATGCTTATACCAAACCTGAGATCCTTCCTATAACATGAGATGTGATATCCAACTCCTTCCCATTCCAATCCTGAGACACTTCCTATAGCATGAGATGTGATATCTCACTGCTTATACCAAACCTGAGACCCTTCCCATAGCATGAAATGTGATATCCAACTCCTTCCCATTCCAATCCTCAGACCCTTCCTATAGCATGAGATGTGATATCTCAATGCTTCTAATATCAAACTTGAGACCCTACCTATAGCATGAAATGTGATATCCAAGTCCTTCCCATTCCAATCCTGAGACACTTCCTATAGCATGAGATGTGATATCTCAATGCTTCTAATACCAAACCTGAGACTCTTCCTATGACATGAGATGGGATATCCAACTCCTTCCCATTCCAATCCTGAGACCCTTTTGATAGCAGAGATGTGATATCTCAATGTTTATACCAAACCTGAGACCCTTCCTACGGCATGAGATGTCATATTCAACTCCTTCCCATTCCAATCCTGAGACCCTTCCTATAGCATGAGATGTGATATCCAACTCCTTCCCATTCCAATCCTGAGACCCTTCCTATAGCATGAGATGTGATGTCTCAATGCTTCTAATACCAAACCTGAGATCCTTCCTATAACATGAGATGTGATATCCAACTCCTTCCATTCCAATCCTGGACCCTTCCTATAGCATGAGATGTGATATCTCAATGCTTATACCAAACCTGAGACCCTTCCTATAGCATGAGATGTGATATCCAACTCCTTCCCATTCCAATCCTGAGACCCTTCCTATAGCCTGAGATGTGATATCTGAATGCCTCTAATACCAAACCTGAGATCCTTCCTCTAACATGAAATGTGATTTCCAACTCCTTCACTTTCCAAACCTGAGAGCCTATCTATAGCATGAGATGTGATATCCAAGTCCTTCCCATTCCAATCCTTAGACCCTTCCTACAGCATGCAATATGATATCTCAATGATTCTAATAAAAAACCTGAGACCTGTCCTATAACATGAGATGGATATCCAACTCCTTCCCATTCCAATCCTGAGACACTTCCGAAAGCAGAGATGTGATATCTCAATGTTTATACCAAACCTGAGACCCTTCCTATAACATGAGATGTGATATCCAACTCCTTCCCGTTCCAAACCTGAGACCCTTCCTTTAGCATGAGATGTGATATCCAGCTCCTTCCCATTCCAATCCTGAGACACTTCCGATAGCATGAGATGTGATATCTCAATGCTTCTAATATCAAAAGTGAGACCCTCCCTATAGCATGATATGTGATATCTAAGTCCTTCCCATTCCAATCCTGAGACCCTTCCTATAGCATGAGATGTGATATCTCAATGCTTCTACCAAACCTGAGACCCTTCCTTTAGCATGAGATGTGATATCCAACTCCTTCCCATTCCAATCCTGAGACCCTTCCAATAGCATGAGAGGTGATATCTCAATACTTCTAATACCAAACCTGAGATCCTTCCGATAACATGAGATGTGATATCTCAATACTTCTAATACCAAACCTGAGATCCATCCTATAACATGAGATGTGATATCCAAATCCTTCCCCTTCCAAACCTGAGACCCTCCCTTTAGCATGAGATGTGATATCCAAATCCTTCCCATTCCAATCCTGAGACCCTTCTGATAGCATAAGATATGATATCTCAATGCTTCTATGCCAAACCTGAGATCCTTCCGATAGCATGAGATGTGATATCTCAATACTTCTAATACCAAACCTGAGATCCTTCCTATAACATGAGATGTGATATCCAAATCCTTATCTTCCAAACCTGAGACCCTCCCTTTAGCATGAGATGTGATATCCAACTCCTTCCCATTCCAATCCTGAGACTCTTCTGATAGCATAAGATATGATATCTCAATGCTTCTATACCAAACCTGAGATCCTTCTGATAGCATGAGATGTGATATCTCAATACTTCTAATACCAAACCTGAGATCCTACCTCTAACATGAAATGTGATATCCAACTCTTTCCCCTTGCAGACCTGAGAGCCTTCCTATAGCATGAGATGTGATATCCAAGTCCTTCCCATTCCAATCCTGAGACCCTTCCTATAACATGAGATGTGATATCCAACTCCTTCCCATTCCAACCTGAGACCCTTCCTATAGCATGAGATGGGATATCCAACTCCTTCCAAATCCAATCCCGATACCCTTCCGATAGCATGAGATCTGATATCCCAATGCTTCTACCAAACCTGAGACCCATACTATGGCATGAGATGTGATATCAAACTCCTTCCCATTCTAATCCTGAGACCCTTCCTATAGCTTGAGATGTGATATCCAACTCCTTCCCATTCCAATTCTGAGACCCTTCCTATACCATGAGACTTGATATCTCAATGCTTCTAATACCAAACCTGAGACCCATCCTATAACATGAGATGTGATATCCAAATCCTTCCCCTTCCAAACCTTAGACCCTTCCGATAGCAGAGATGTGATATCTCAATGCTTATACCAAACCTGAGATCCTTCCTATAACATGAGATGTGATATCCAACTCCTTCCCATTCCAATCCTGAGACACTTCCTATAGCATGAGATGTGATATCTCACTGCTTATACCAAACCTGAGACCCTTCCTATAGCATGAGATGTGATATCCAACTCCTTCCCATTCCAATCCTGAGACCCTTCCTATAGCATGAGATGTGATATCCAACTCCTTCCCATTCCAATCATGAGACCCTTCCTATAGCATGAGATGTGATGTCTCAATGCTTCTAATACCAAACCTGAGATCCTTCCTATAACATGAGATGGGATATCCAACTCCTTTCCATTCCAATCCTGAGACCCTTTCGATAGCAGAGATGTGATATCTCAATGTTTATACCAAACCTGAGACCCTTCCTACGGCATGAGATGTCATATTCAACTCCTTCCCATTCCAATCCTGAGACCCTTCCTATAGCATGAGATGTGATATCCAACTCCTTCCCATTCCAATCATGAGACCCTTCCTATAGCATGAGATGTGATGTCTCAATGCTTCTAATACCAAACCTGAGATCCTTCCTATAACATGAGATGTGATATCCAACTCCTTCCATTCCAATCCTGGACCCTTCCTATAGCATGAGATGTGATATCTCAATGCTTATACCAAACCTGAGACCCTTCCTATAGCATGAGATGTGATATCCAACTCCTTCCCATTCCAATCCTGAGACCCTTCCTATAGCCTGAGATGTGATATCTCAATGCCTCTAATACCAAACCTGAGATCCTTCCTCTAACATGAAATGTGATATCCAACTCCTTCACTTTCCAAACCTGAGAGCCTATCTATAGCATGCGATGTGATATCCAAGTCCTTCCCATTTCAATCCTTAGACCCTTCCTACAGCATGCAATATGATATCTCAATGATTCTAATAAAAAACCTGAGACCCGTCCTATAACATGAGATGGGATATCCAACTCCTTCCCATTCCAATTCTGAGACACTTCCGATAGCAGAGATGTGATATCTCAATGTTTATACCAAACCTGAGACCCTTCCTATAACATGAGATGTGATATCCAACTCCTTCCCGTTCCAAACCTGAGACCCTTCCTTTAGCATGAGATGTGATATCCAGCTCCTTCCCATTCCAATCCTGAGACACTTCCGATAGCATGAGATGTGACATCTCAATGCTTCTAATATCAAAACTGAGACCCTCCCTATAGCATGATATGTGATATCTAAGTTCTTCCCATTCCAATCCTGAGACCCTTCCTATAGCATGAGATGTGATATCTCAATGCTTCTACCAAACCTGAGACCCTTCCTTTAGCATGAGATGTGATATCCAACTCCTTCCCATTCCAATCCTGAGACCCTTCCTATAGCATGAGAGGTGATATCTCAATACTTCTAATACCAAACCTGAGATCCTTCCGATAACATGAGATGTGATATCTCAATACTTCTAATACCAAACCTGGGATCCATCCTATAACATGAGATGTGATATCCAAATCCTTCCCCTTCCAAACCTGAGACCCTCCCTTTAGCATGAGATGTGATATCCAACTCCTTCCCATTCCAATCCTGAGACCCTTCTGATAGCATAAGATATGATATCTCAATGCTTCTATACCAAACCTGAGATCCTTCCGATAGCATGAGATGTGATATCTCAATACTTCTAATACCAAACCTGAGATCCTTCCTATAACATGAGATGTGATATCCAAATCCTTATCTTCCAAACCTGAGACCCTCCCTTTAGCATGAGATGTGATATCCAACTCCTTCCCATTCCAATCCTGAGACTCTTCTGATAGCATAAGATATGATATCTCAATGCTTCTATACCAAACCTGAGATCCTTCTGATAGCATGAGATGTGATATCTCAATACTTCTAATACCAAACCTGAGATCCTACCTCTAACATGAAATGTGATATCCAACTCTTTCCCCTTGCAAACCTGAGAGCCTTCCTATAGCATGAGATGTGATATCCAAGTCCTTCCCATTCCAATCCTGAGACCCTTCCTATAACATGAGATGTGATATCCAACTCCTTCCCATTCCAACCTGAGACCCTTCCTATAGCATGAGATGGGATATCCAACTCCTTCCAAATCCAATCCCGATACCCTTCCGATAGCATGAGATCTGATATCCCAATGCTTCTACCAAACCTGAGACCCATACTATGGCATGAGATGTGATATCAAACTCCTTCCCATTCTAATCCTGAGACCCTTCCTATAGCTTGAGATGTGATATCCAACTCCTTCCCATTCCAATTCTGAGACCCTTCCTTTATCATGAGATGTGATATCTCAATGCTTCTAATACCAAACCTGAGACCCGTCCTATAACATGAGATGTGATATCCAAATCCTTCCCCTTCCAAACCTTAGACCCTTCCTTTATCATGAGATGTGATAGCCAAACTCCTTCCCATTCCAATCTTGAGACCCTTCCGATATCATGAAATGTGATATCTCAATGCTTCTAATATCAAACTTGAGACCCTCCCTATAACATGAGATGGGAATATCCAACTCCTTCCCATTCCAATCCTGAGACCCTTCCGATAGCACAGATGTGATATCTCAATGCTTATACCAAACCTGAGATCCTTCCTATAACATGAGATGTGATATCCAACTCCTTCCCATTCCAATCCTGAGACACTTCCTATAGCATGAGATGTGATATCTCACTGCTTATACCAAACCTGAGACCCTTCCTATAGCATGAGATGTGATATCCAACTCCTTCCCATTCCAATCCTGAGACCCTTCCTATAGCATGAGATGTGATATCTCAATGCTTCTAATATCAAACTTGAGACCCTCCCTATAGCATGAGATGTGATACCCAAGTCCTTCCCATTCCAATCCTGAGACACTTCCTATAGCATGAGATGTGATATCCAACTGCTTCCCATTCCAATCCTGAGACCCTTCCTATAGCATGAGATGTGATATCTCTATGCTTCTAATACCAAACCTGAGATCCTTCCTCTAACATGAAATGTGATATCCAACTCCTTCCCTTTCCAAACCTAAGAGCCTATCTATAGCATGAGATGTGATATCCAAGTCCTTCACATTCCAACCCTTAGACCCTTCCTACAGCATGCAATATGATATCTCAATGATTCTAATAACAAACCTGAGACCCGTCCTATAACATGAGATGGGATATTCAACTCCTTCCCATTCCAATCCTGAGACTCTTCCGATAGCAGAGATGTGATATCTCAATGCTTATACCAAACCTGAGACCCTTCCTATAACATGAGATGTGATATCCAAATCCTTCCCGTTCCAAACCTGAGACCCTTCCTTTAGCATGAGATGTGATATCCAGCTCCTTCCCATTCCAATCCTGAGACACTTCCGATAGCATGAGATGTGATATCTCAATGCTTCTAATATCAAAACTGAGACCCTCCCTATAGCATGATATGTGATATCTAAGTCCTTCCCATTCCAATCCTGAGACCCTCCCTATAGCATGAGATGTGATATCCAACTCCTTCCCATTCCAATCCTGAGACCCTTCCTATAGCATGAGATATGATATCTCAATACTTCTAATACCAAACGTGAGATCCTTCCGATAACATGAGATGTGATATCCAAATCCTTCCCCTTCCAAACCTGAGACCCTCCCTTTAGCATGAGATGTGATATCCAACTCCTTCCTATTCCAATCCTGAGACTCTTCTGATAGCATGAGATGTGATAACTCAATGCTTCTAATACCAAACCTGAGATCCTTCCGATAGCATGAGATGTGATATCTCAATGCTTCTAATACCAAACCTGAGATCCTTCCTATAACATGAGATGTGATATCCAAATCCTTCCCCTTCCAAACCTGAGACCCTCCCTTTAGCATGAGATGTGATATCCAACTCCTTCCCATTCCATTCCTGAGACCCTTCTGATAGCATGAGATGTGATATCTCAATGCCTCTAATACCAAACCTGAGATCCTACCTCTAACATGAAATGTGATATCCAACTCTTTCCCCTTCCAAACCTGAGAGCCTTCCTATAGCATGAGATGTGATATCCAAGTCCTTCCCATTCCAATCCTGAGACCCTTCCTATAGCTTGAGATGTGATATCCAACTCCTTCCCATTCCAATTCTGAGACCCTTCCTATACTATGAGACTTGATATCTCAATGCTTCTAATACCAAACCTGAGACCCGTAATATAACATGAGATGTGATATCCAAATCCTTCCCCTTCCAAACCTTAGACCCTTCCTTTATCATGAGATGTGATATCCAACTCCTTCCCATTCCAATCCTGAGACCCTTCCGATATCATGAGATGTGATATCTCAAAGCTTCTAATATCAAACTTGAGACCCTCCCTATAGCATGAGATGTGATATCCAAGTCCTTCCCATTCCAATCCTGAGACCCTTCCTATAGCATGAGTTGGGATATCTCAATGCTTCTAATACCAAACCTGAGACCCTTCTTATAACATGAGATGGGAATATCCAACTCCTTCCCATTCCAATCCTGAGACCCTTCCGATAGCATGAGATGTGATATCTCACTGCTTATACCAAACCTGAGACCCTTCCCATAGCATGAGATGTGATATCCAACTCCTTCCCATTCCAATCCTCAGACCCTTCCTATAGCATGAGATGTGATATCTCAATGCTTCTAATATCAAACTTGAGACCCTACCTATAGCATGAGATGTGATATCCAAGTCCTTCCCATTCCAATCATGAGACACTTCCTATAGCATGAGATGTGATATCTCAATGCTTCTAATACCAAACCTGAGACTCTTCCTATAACATGAGATGGGATATCCAACTCCTTCCCATTCCAATCCTGAGACCCTTTTGATAGCAGAGATGTGATATCTCAATGTTTATACCAAACCTGAGACCCTTCCTACGGCATGAGATGTCATATTCAACTCCTTCCCATTCCAATCCTGAGACCCTTCTGATAGCATAAGATATGATATCTCAATGCTTCTATACCAAACCTGAGATCCTTCCGATAGCATGAGATGTGATATCTCAATACTTCTAATACCAAACCTGAGATCCTTCCTATAACATGAGATGTGATATCCAAATCCTTATCTTCCAAACCTGAGACCCTCCCTTTAGCATGAGATGTCATATCCAACTCCTTCCCATTCCAATCCTGAGACTCTTCTGATAGCATAAGATATGATATCTCAATGCTTCTATACCAAACCTGAGATCCTTCTGATAGCATGAGATGTGATATCTCAATACTTCTAATACCAAACCTGAGATCCTACCTCTAACATGAAATGTGATATCCAACTCTTTCCCCTTGCAAACCTGAGAGCCTTCCTATAGCATGAGATGTGATATCCAAGTCCTTCCCATTCCAATCCTGAGACCCTTCCTATAACATGAGATGTGATATCCAACTCCTTCCCATTCCAACCTGAGACCCTTCCTATAGCATGAGATGGGATATCCAACTCCTTCCAAATCCAATCCCGATACCCTTCCGATAGCATGAGATCTGATATCCCAATGCTTCTACCAAACCTGAGACCCATACTATGGCATGAGATGTGATATCAAACTCCTTCCCATTCTAATCCTGAGACCCTTCCTATAGCTTGAGATGTGATATCCAACTCCTTCCCATTCCAATTCTGAGACCCTTCCTATACCATGAGACTTGATATCTCAATGCTTCTAATACCAAACCTGAGACCCGTCCTATAACATGAGATGTGATATCCAAATCCTTCCCCTTCCAAACCTTAGACCCTTCCGATAGCAGAGATGTGATATCTCAATGCTTATACCAAACCTGAGATCCTTCCTATAACATGAGATGTGATATCCAACTCCTTCCCATTCCAATCCTGAGACACTTCCTATAGCATGAGATGTGATATCTCACTGCTTATACCAAACCTGAGACCCTTCCTATAGCATGAGATGTGATATCCAACTCCTTCCCATTCCAATCCTGAGACCCTTCCTATAGCATGAGATGTGATATCTCAATGCTTCTAATATCAAACTTGAGACCCTCCCTATAGCATGAGATGTGATACCCATGTCCTTCCCATTCCAATCCGGAGACACTTCCTATAGCATGAGATGTGATATCTCAATGCTTCTAATACCAAACCTGAGACTCTTCCTATAACATGAGATGGGATATCCAACTCCTTTCCATTCCAATCCTGAGACCCTTTCAATAGCAGAGATGTGATATCTCAATGTTTATACCAAACCTGAGACCCTTCCTACGGCATGAGATGTCATATTCAACTCCTTCCCATTCCAATCCTGAGACCCTTCCTATAGCATGAGATGTGATATCCAACTCCTTCCCATTCCAATCATGAGACCCTTCCTATAGCATGAGATGTGATGTCTCAATGCTTCTAATACCAAACCTGAGATCCTTCCTATAACATGAGATGTGATATCCAACTCCTTCCATTCCAATCCTGGACCCTTCCTATAGCATGAGATGTGATATCTCAATGCTTATACCAAACCTGAGACCCTTCCTATAGCATGAGATGTGATATCCAACTCCTTCCCATTCCAATCCTGAGACCCTTCCTATAGCCTGAGATGTGATATCTCAATGCCTCTAATACCAAACCTGAGATCCTTCCTCTAACATGAAATGTGATATCCAACTCCTTCACTTTCCAAACCTGAGAGCCTATCTATAGCATGAGATGTGATATCCAAGTCCTTCCCATTCCAATCCTTAGACCCTTCCTACAGCATGCAATATGATATCTCAATGATTCTAATAAAAAACCTGAGACCCGTCCTATAACATGAGATGGGATATCCAACTCCTTCCCATTCCAATTCTGAGACACTTCCGATAGCAGAGATGTGATATCTCAATGTTTATACCAAACCTGAGACCCTTCCTATAACATGAGATGTGATATCCAACTCCTTCCCGTTCCAAACCTGAGACCCTTCCATTAGCATGAGATGTGATATCCAGCTCCTTCCCATTCCAATCCTGAGACACTTCCGATAGCATGATGTGATATCTCAATGCTTCTAATATCAAAACTGAGACCCTCCCTATAGCATGATATGTGATATCTAAGTCCTTCCCATTCCAATCCTGAGACCCTTCCTATAGCATGAGATGTGATATCTCAATGCTTCTACCAAACCTGAGACCCTTCCTTTAGCATGAGATGTGATATCCAACTCCTTCCCATTCCAATCCTGAGACCCTTCCTATAGCATGAGAGGTGATATCTCAATACTTCTAATACCAAACCTGAGATCCTTCCCATAACATGAGATGTGATATCTCAATACTTCTAATACCAAACCTGGGATCCATCCTATAACATGAGATGTGATATCCAAATCCTTCCCCTTCCAAACCTGAGACCCTCCCTTTAGCATGAGATGTGATATCCAACTCCTTCCCATTCCAATCCTGAGACCCTTCTGATAGCATAAGATATGATATCTCAATGCTTCTATACCAAACCTGAGATCCTTCCGATAGCATGAGATGTGATATCTCAATACTTCTAATACCAAACCTGAGATCCTTCCTATAACATGAGATGTGATATCCAAATCCTTATCTTCCAAACCTGAGACCCTCCCTTTAGCATGAGATGTGATATCCAACTCCTTCCCATTCCAATCCTGAGACTCTTCTGATAGCATAAGATATGATATCTCAATGCTTCTTTACCAAACCTGAGATCCTTCTGATAGCATGAGATGTGATATCTCAATACTTCTAATACCAAACCTGAGATCCTACCTCTAACATGAAATGTGATATCCAACTCTTTCCCCTTGCAAACCTGAGAGCCTTCCTATAGCATGAGATGTGATATCCAAGTCCTTCCCATTCCAATCCTGAGACCCTTCCTATAACATGAGATGTGATATCCAACTCCTTCCCATTCCAACCTGAGACCCTTCCTATAGCATGAGATGGGATATCCAACTCCTTCCAAATCCAATCCCGATACCCTTCCGATAGCATGAGATCTGATATCCCAATGCTTCTACCAAACCTGAGACCCATACTATGGCATGAGATGTGATATCAAACTCCTTCCCATTCTAATCCTGAGACCCTTCCTATAGCTTGAGATGTGATATCCAACTCCTTCCCATTCCAATTCTGAGACCCTTCCTATACCATGAGACTTGATATCTCAATGCTTCTAATACCAAACCTGAGACCCGTCCTATAACATGAGATGTGATATCCAAATCCTTCCCCTTCCAAACCTTAGACCCTTCCTTTATCATGAGATGTGATAGCCAACTCCTTCCCATTCCAATCTTGAGACCCTTCCGATATCATGAAATGTGATATCTCAATGCTTCTAATATCAAACTTGAGACCCTCCCTATAACATGAGATGGGAATATCCAACTCCTTCCCATTCCAATCCTGAGGCCCTTCCGATAGCACAGATGTGATATCTCAATGCTTATACCAAACCTGAGATCCTTCCTATAACATGAGATGTGATATCTCAATACTTCTAATACCAAACCTGAGATCCATCCTATAACATGAGATGTGATATCCAAATCCTTCCCCTTCCAAACCTGAGACCCTCCCTTTAGCATGAGATGTGATATCCAACTCCTTCCCATTCCAATCCTGAGACCCTTCTGATAGCATAAGATATGATATCTCAATGCTTCTATACCAAACCTGAGATCCTTTCGATAGCATGAGATGTGATATCTCAATACTTCTAATACCAAACCTGAGATCCTTCTTATAACATGAGATGTGATATCCAAATCCTTATCTTCCAAACCTGAGACCCTCCCTTTAGCATGATATGTGATATCCAACTCCTTCCCATTCCAATCCTGAGACTCTTCTGACAGCATAAGATATGATATCTCAATGCTTCTATACCAAACCTGAGATCCTTCTGATAGCATGAGATGTGATATCTCAATACTTCTAATACCAAACCTGAGATCCTACCTCTAACATGAAATGTGATATCCAACTCTTTCCCCTTGCAAACCTGAGAGCCTTCCTATAGCATGAGATGTGATATCCAAGTCATTCCCATTCCAATCCTGAGACCCTTCCTATAACATGAGATGTGATATCCAACTCCTTCCCATTCCAACCTGAGACCCTTCCTATAGCATGAGATGGGATATCCAACTCCTTCCAAATCCAATCCCGATACCCTTCCGATAGCATGAGATCTGATATCCCAATGCTTCTACCAAACCTGAGACCCATACTATGGCATGAGATGTGATATCAAACTCCTTCCCATTCTAATCCTGAGACCCTTCCTATAGCTTGAGATGTGATATCCAACTCCTTCCCATTCCAATTCTGAGACCCTTCCTATACCATGAGACTTGATATCTCAATGCTTCTAATACCAAACCTGAGACCCGTCCTATAACATGAGATGTGATATCCAAATCCTTCCCCTTCCAAACCTTACACCCTTCCTTTATCATGAGATGTGATAGCCAACTCCTTCCCATTCCAATCTTGAGACCCTTCCGATATCATGAAATGTGATATCTCAATGCTTCTAATATCAAACTTGAGACCCTCCCTATAACATGAGATGGGAATATCCAACTCCTTCCCATTCCAATCCTGAGACCTTTCTGATAGCATAGATGTGATATCTCAATGCTTATACCAAACCTGAGATCCTTCCTATAACATGAGATGTGATATCCAACTCCTTCCCATTCCAATCCTGAGACACTTCCTATAGCATGAGATGTGATATCTCACTGCTTATACCAAACCTGAGACCCTTCCTATAGCATGAGATGTGATATCCAACTCCTTCCCATTCCAATCCTGAGACCCTTCCTATAGCATGAGATGTGATATCTCAATGCTTCTAATATCAAACTTGAGACCCTCCCTATAGCATGAGATGTGATACCCAAGTCCTTCCCATTCCAATCCTGAGACACTTCCTATAGCATGAGATGTGATATCCAACTGCTT